>NC_051180.1:49913322-49949121 GCF_013339695.2 Rhipicephalus sanguineus | reverse complement strand
TTTTGCTTCGCAATAAAAAGCCTTAATAAAATAAAACCTCACAATACTAACACCTCCCAAAAGCAGTTTATCAGTGCACTTCATATAACGCACGAATAGATATTTATTTGATCTGATACAGACGATACCAAGCTCGTACCGTCGCAACGCTAGCCTACAAACTCCAAAAGGGCCTCCCTCACTGCACATCCATTTTTCAGCTCGTTGCAATCAAGATCAATATATCGAACCACGTCAAGGGCATCTGTCGAAAGCCTGAAAAGTGGTCAATTATTCTGAGTTCACATAAGCTTGACCCGTGCGAATATGAACCGTCGGAAAAGTAATCATCAAGGTAAATTACAGCGCATAACCAAGGACCTCCTATGGCGATAATGAAAAAGTAAATAACAAATTAATAGTACAACAACGCTCCCTTTTACTCTAAGCTATGTTTCATTCATAGGCTAAGTTTCTTGGCACAAGTAAGTTATTAAATGCTCGGCAGATCCCACGTACCGTGGCAATCGATGTTATGCGAAGCATGCGCACGAAGGTGGCTGTGTCGCGATTTTTCACATTGAGCGATTGCGGAATGACGCTCGAGAAATGTGCAAATGGTATACGCAGACACGTATTTTGAAGAGTCAAACATGTGTTATATAACCAGTTGTTTGCAGCTGCTTAACGATGCCAACAGCAACATAGGTGTTACCAACACCTGACGCAGTAAGCTGATATGCAGTGTTTATATTCTTCAATACTCAATAGCGCGAATTTGAATAGGACAATTAAGGAACACAGATGCACAGGACAGGCGCTACTCGCAGCTAAGCTTTATTCAGAAAAGTTTCCCTGGATATATACACAGCCAAGTGGCACGAGCAGGCACACTGCACGTACGTTACAGTCACAGTTGCAGTTGTTACAGTTACGTTACAGTTGTTGTATGCTTATACTTATCCGTTATGATGGAGACGCACGCCCGTTTCACGAACTTGTATGCATGTGTGGAAGGGGTTCTTGGCAGTTCTTGAATGAGGTCATCATCACCGTGATCAGGGAGCACCAGCAGCTGGACATGACTTGTTATCGAATGCGTTCGTGATCGCGGCTACGAACCGTCTAAGTGTAGCGAAATGCGAGGTATAGTAGAGCTGGTTGAAACCGCAGATGGCTCTTGCGAAGAAATGATCTATGATGCCTCCTGCCCTGGATGGGGCACTGAGGTCTTGTGATGCCCTGTCCACATCGAAGCCGTCTTTTATGCCGTCTAAGAACCAGGTGTTGTTGGGTTTCATAAATCAATGCTGAGGTCACCGGTAATCATGAGAGACATGGTCCTCTCGGCATGGTTATTATATAGGAAGCATTGACCTCGGTTTTTGCGTAATCCACGTGGTCGACGTTGCGGACCACGTGGAGGAGTGGATGGTAGCCCAGCGTTTTCCAGTGGTGCTCTGTCCTCAGTTCCCTAATTTTCTTGCGTCCACCGCTGTGGTGTAGTGGTTATGGTACTCGGCTGTTGGCCCGAAGGTCGCGAATTCGATCCCGGCCTCGGCGGTCGCATTTCGATGGGGGCGAAATGCTAGAAGACCGTGTACTGTGCCATGCCAGTGCACGTTAAGGAATACCAGATGGTCAAAATTTCAAGTGCCCTTCACTACAGCGTCTCCCATAATCATATCGTAGTTTTGGGACGTAGAACCCCAGCAATCACTATTATTATCACTTTCTTTCCGTGTCAGTGTGTATGTTCGCGGTTACTGCGTTGATGGAGACTATGTTATCACCTGAGGCACATACCCGCATAACATGAACTCTGGTATACGGGTATCTGCCACACTTGACTGAGGGAAAGGATTTCATGACGTGCGCGACAGGTATTTTGCGTTATTCACGTCATGACCAGTGTATCGTGTTCGTTACACATTCATCCTATGCTGTGCAAATTTTGGTATATTACAACCTATGGAGACGACCAGAAGAGCGCCCAGACATAGGCGGACAGATACGTAGATAGAAACGCCCAAAGTGCCAGAGGTTCACTGAGAAATGCTTCGCATTTAAAACAAATGAAAAGAGTTCGTCAATAGTAGCGATGGTCATGTCATGCTGAACTTCATGTTTACTAAAATTTAAATAAATTTACCGGCTCTATCGTTACAGCGTAGGAAACTACTTAGCTGAGCATTAGACTAATAAAATTAAATTATGAACTTGTAATGTTATATTATGGTTTTCCCCATGCTTAACGTTTAACACGAACTATGCAACTCGTCAATCTCCCGGTAATTTTATGCATTCTTCTCTTTCTCTCGTTCATGGTCTAGTGGTTATGGTGCTCTACTGCTGACGCGAAGGTCGCGGGATCGAATTCCCGCAGCGGTGGCCGCAATTCTATGTAGGTGAAATGCAAGACGCCCGCGTACTTAGATTTAGGTGCATGATAAAGAACACCAGATGGTCGAAATTTCCGTAGCCCTCATTTACTGCATCCCTCAGAATCATATTATCACGAGGTCTTGACGTCGATGAAGGCAGCAGTCGGCGTTTCCAAGATGAAACACTTCATTTGGCCGAACTTGTGGCCGGGAAACGGAAAGTCAAACTCAAACAATGCACACTGCACACTGATAGCGGCGAACAGAGCGTCGGCTCCGCTCTGCGGTAAGGCGCTTCGGCATGCAGCATCGAACATTCGAGCCTTATCTCTGGTGTCCGCGTTAGTTCGAGAATAATCTCAACTGCTCGCGTTTTCGAGCTTAAGCCTATAAGAAGGTTCTAAGATCATCACGCCATATCCACGAAGTGAATGATGATTGAGGAGCTGGCTCGGAGATAATCGGGTAAACCGTGAATGCTCCGTACAATTCCTCTACTGTCATATCAAGATGGATGGATGGAAAGACCTTTATTGAAAAAGAGGGAGGCGCATGGCCTCTGTGGGGATAAGCGGGACTTTCAAACTATACTAATATTTCACAGTTTCATAGAGTTTGCACTTATTCAAGTCACAATCACATGTACTGAGGCGGTGTGTGGTGAGTACTGTGGTCTGTCGGACCCCCTAAACCACTCTGATCAGGCCGCTCTGACTTTCATATTGCGCGAATACTAACTGCGTGTCCGGGTCCGTAAGCAGCGCTTCCCGATAATATGTGTACTGCAAAGCCTGTATGGCCATTCGCCCTTTTTCAAATGCGGAACATTGCGACAGTAAGTGGTGAAGCCCGCAGTGATTGCACGTCACTGTCGCAATGTCCGGTTGTCGCCATTTAGCTAAGGAATACGGCGTGTATGCGGAATTTGCGTAGATCTTATTGATGAATACTTCTTGAGAGCGCGAAAGCGGACTCTTGCTGGAAAAGAGGACTGGTGGGGTAACCTGCGTAATGCGTTTTTTACTAGCATGACGCAGGGACGTACGCACGTACTGCATTGTGGCTACCGAGGGAGCCATTTGACTTAAGAGCTCATACGGGATTACCCTGAGGGGTGGGGGCAGAGAAAGATTGGTCGACCCACTTGCGGAAGCAGCAGCGGCGTGTGCCGCCGTATTGCCCCCGGGCACACCCGTATGCCCCGGCGTCCAAATAATTTCTATCGGCCTGTCGGCTTTTTCGTGCCTACGAAGGATGCTTTGAATAGCGGCAGCTGTAGCATCCTCCGAGGCTGGGCGAAATATTTCCGAGTAAGCAGAGTGCGAGTCGGTAAAGACACGAAGGGGTTTCTGTATGGTGTATGGGAGGCTTGCAGTCGCTCCCCATATGGCAAGGAGTTCGGCATGCAGAGGGGTACCGTTCGGGAGATGACATCTGTAGGCCCCAGTGTACTCGGTGGTTTGCGCACAAATCCATGCTATGCAAGCTTGGCCATCGGAGAGAGCAGCGTCCGTGTAGATGTCGATTGTATCTAAGGTCGCTTCCCTGAGTTGTCGCGTGGCAAGAACCTGGCGGGCAGTATCATTGTGACGAGATATGGGACGACGGGACCGTCGAGAGGCTATCGGAGTTTCCCATGGGGGTAAGGACTGATTAAGAAGGGGTGCATCATCATGTCGCTGACAATCCCAAGCCAGAAGGCGACGACCTTGCGGCGTGTTTTCCATGCGGATGTGGTGTCGAGTGTGGGCTTCACGGATGACGTCCTGCAGAGGAGGCAAGCCCCCTGCGGTTTCAAGTGCGGATATCTTAGTGTGTTTAGAGAGCCCCGTGATGGTTCGGAGAGTAGCCCGATGAAGGCGTTCCAAATTTCGGATGTCCGTTGGAGAGAACGTGTATAGGGGTGCACCGTACAAAATCTTTCCAACGGCCACAGCTCTTGCGAGAGTACGACAGGCTTGCTGTCGTGCTCCTCCGTATTTGCTGGACAGACGACGTATCATATGTAACGTGGCTGGCCATGCCTGCCGCAGCCCACGTACCCACTTCTGTGGGCTGTTGCAACTGGCTATTGGTAAACCTAAAACTTTGATTTGTCCGTTTTTTGATTGTATAGTGTGCGATCCAATATGGAGCGAGATGCACATTTTCTGGTTGGTGTGATGCTTGCCGTCTATGCTTATAAGGTCTGTCTTATGTGGAGCTAGGTGCAGACCTACCTCCTCAAGAGTGGACTCTAAGCTAAGGAGGGCTGCCTGCAGCTCGGTCTGCATTGATTCTTTGTCAGTATAATCCGCTCCTTCTGTCCATATAGTAATATCATCAGCATAGATGGCGAATCGAGCCGTTGTGTCCCGCTCAAGATTTTCTGCTACCCTGGTCATGGCGAGGTTAAACAGCGTTGGTCCTAGAATAGATCCCTGTGGCACACCTCTATCCAAGTAATAAGTCTTCGGGCTCCATCCAGGCGATGCGCCGCTTAAGCGAATGGGCCGGGCTGCAAGGAAATTTCTAATCCATACCTGCGCACGATGACTTGGGTAGCGCTTAGCTAGTTCTATCAAGAATGGCGTTATGGTGAACATTATCAAACGCTTTCTGCATGTCGACGGCCAGCAAGTAATCAGGTAGCATCTTTCGTGACGTACGATTAATAACACGCCGTAGCAGCCAAAGGCAGTCATGGGTGCCCAGGTTAGGGCGGAAACCCGCCTGGGCTGGATGGTATCCCGGCCGAGTTATCTCGAGGTAATGGGACATGCGTGTGTGAATCATGCGTTCAATGAGCTTACAGAGAGTCGACGTGAGAGATATTGGCCGGAGGTTCTTGTATAGGTTCTTGTCTTTTCCGTGTTTCGGAATGGGATAAATGAGCGACAGCTTAAGGTTCGCCGGTACATTTTCTGAGGCCCAGAGGTCATTGATTACCGCCAGGAGTGCGTCTTGGGCTTCTTCTCCGAGATTGCGGAGTTCTTGCCTTGTGATTCGGTCGTGGCCAGGCGCCGATCGAGGACGGCCGTGTTTGATAGCTGCTAGCATTTCTCCCATGCTAAATGGACTACCAAGATCTGGATCAGGTTGCGGTACGGTGCAGGCGTTCGGAGGCGTAGGTGGAGTGAGTGAAGCGGGAGGAAAGAAAGCGGTAATAATTTCGTCTTCTACTATTGAGGGATCTACTTTGAGGAACACTTCAGCCAAAGGAGGGTTACCGTTTCCTTTCCCGCTGAGGCTGCGAAAAATGCGCCAGAGACTCTGGAGGCCCGGAACACGGCCAAGGCGCTCGCAGGTGGATTGCCAGGCTTCTCTTTGAAGTTGGAGCTGATATTCATTGATAAGCTTAAATTGGCACTTGACTTTTATGAGGTCAGAGTGCCATTTGCCGTGCGAGCGGTATCTTCTCACTAAATAGTCTGCTGTTCTCCATAAATTGCCTAAATGATTATCCATCGGTTGAGTATGGTCATCCCATGGCACTGTTTCGCGTGCCAGCGAACGGGCCTGTTGAACTATGTCCAGAAGACCCTCAACTGTCGAAAAGGATCCAGTAACATGACTCCGAAAGGTATTCCAGTTAGACATTGTTGTTGTTGTTTTGACCTGGAGGCATTTTCGATGAAGTGCCACGAATATCGGGAGATGATCGCTGCCCCATGACTGGCTGGAGACTGTCCAGTGCCGCACAAATTGAAGGCTGGCGAGGGTAAGATCTGGGGCCGTGTTTCTCTGCGCTTTATGCAATCCTATTCTCGTAGGGGTGTAGGGGGTGTTACAAATTTCTACAGAGGAAAGTTCAATAGCGTCGTAAAGATATTTCCCACGTTTATTGGGCTTTGAGTCACTCCAGGCAGGGTGATGAGCATTAAAATCCCCTCCAATAAGCAGAGGGAGGTTCGGAGATGCTTGCTTAAGCGTTTGCAGCCACGTGTATGGTCCAACTGAGATATTTCCCGGGCGAAAATACGCGGACACGGCCACAAAGGGTTTTTGGCCTGGGGGACAAATTTTAACAGCTACTATTTCGCGAGCGTTGGAACTGAGATCAGGAAGGTCCATTTGGGTGGCTGGGCAGTCATTACGGACCAGAAGCGCTGCCTGGCCTTTGGGAAGTTCCCGCTTGTGTTTGATGGTTGGGGTCTGGAAAGCGCGGTAACCAGGAAGCGAGCACGTGCCGCGCGTCTCCTGGAGAAGAAGGAATAAGGGGCGATGCCTTTAAACATAATTGCGGATTGTGGAGCGCGTTTGATGAAAACTACGACAGTTCCACTGCACCCCCTGAGCGAAAGAACTCATGAGGATGGCCCTGATTTGCGGCGCTTATTGTCATCAGCAAGGACATTGCGCTGCAGTTCGTCGAACATGTTCTGAAACCGAGTTTGCATAGCATCAAGAGCTTGTGTTAGAGTGTTAACCATCTCTGACCGAATCCCGTGCTCCGGCTTATTAGATTCGTGAGTCCGTTCCTGTCGGAGGAGCCCAATAATGTGAGAGTAGGCGGAGTCCTTGTCCGTGACTGGCTTAGGACGACGTGTCGGAGAACGACTCTTTCGTTTATTTCGAGAGCGACTGCGGCTTGGCGTTGGGGACCGATTCCCCTTCTTTTGGTCCAACATGAGATCGCGAAGTCTCTGATTTTCTTGCCTTAATTCCTGTATTTCTTGGCGAAGGCTGTTGATAAGCTGAGTCAGATCGGAAGAAGCGGCTTTTTGAGCCCAGGTTACTTTCCGAGGCGTCGGAGGTGTAGGCTGTGTGGAAGATGTCGTAGGTGATGAATCATAAGTGTTGCGAGTAGGGGCTGATTCAGATATATCTCGTTCAGGACAATGAGGACTGAGTGAAATGTGAGTGGACGCTCCACAAGCCACGCAATGAGGAAACTGCTTACAGTTTGGGTCGATCTCATGCGGAGCTTTGCCGCAGTCGCGGCATACCGGAGGGTAGGAGCAGTATTTGGCAACATGGCCCAAACGATGACAGTTGTAGCATGCCACCGGGCGAGGCCGATACTCATGAAAACGGATGACTTCCTATTCAAACACCAAGCGTTTCGGTATGGAGTCCGTATCAAATGTCAAAAGCAGTAGCTGTGTTTTACCGAGCATGCGCACATCGGTGATTGTCGCCTGTTCACAGCGCAGATGCGCTTTGATGTAGTCAGTTGTTAGGCCGGGTCTTATCTTTATTACCCGACGAGAGCTGCCGACTGCGTGTGGCTGAAGAGGCGATGTGTCTACATCAATTACTCGCACATTACCGTTGACCGTTGCGACTAAGCGCGATAGTGTGCAGAGTTTACGAAAATGACCTTCGTCACGAAGTGTGATCCGTAGGCAGTTACTGGTTATGTCAAAGCGGAGGATGGCCATTTCTGCAATAAAAGCTGATGGAGCGCTTTGCTCTATGGCGTCTGTGAGCGCTTGTTTCGGAATGTCTGTCACGTGCACTTTGTTTAGCGGCCTGATCAAAAAGGTATAGCGGGGCCGACTCACCCGTTCGGCGTGCAGTCTACTCGGTGACACTTGGCGTCGGTAGTAGACGGCGTTCCTCTGTCGTACCCCGCCGTCACGAGGTTCGGTGGTGCCGGTAGAAGAGCCCGCTGCCATGTCAGGAGCAGGAGGTCCGGTAGACGAGTCGGATGACAGCGTAGACTGCGTTGAATCCATGGTCTCGTTTCCGTCAGATAACGTTGAAAAGTCAGCGGAGGTCACAGGAACGCTCGTGCATTCCGCGGTCGTTGTCATAGTAGGCGTCTTGAGATCCGGAATGAAACGCGCCGGGCGTAGCAGGTTCGCCAGGCACGGCACGGCCGCGCGGACGCGATGCAGACGCGGCCGCCGGCAGCTGTGCCCTTTAGGCCAGTCCGAAGCGTCTCATTAGGCTTAGGGCGGTCAGTTCACAAAACGGAAAGAAAAAAATCACAGCATATCCACGGAGTCAATGATGATGAGTGGGCGAAGCTGCGGAGGTTCATCAGTAAACCGTGAATCTTCCGTGAATTCTGCCCAGTACATCATCACCGACGTGAGATCGGGCGCGTTTATACTAAAGGTTCGATGAGTTATGACGACTTGCAGCTCACTTTAATTTTACATGTACGCTGTGAATTTTTATTGTTTAGAAAACCATTGCTTTAGAAAACATCTGGCGTCTTTCGTTAAGCAGCTGGCGTCTTTTCGTTTTGCTTTAGAAACATCTGGCGTTCTTTCGTTTTGCTTTTACAAAACATCTGGCGTCTTTCATTGGTTTATTTCATCAATCAACGGCGTTTTGAACAAAATTTTTATTGTTTAATCACGCACAGGAGAAATCTCACCAGGCACTACCTTGGAGGTAAACAATGGCTGCTAATGGGAATGAGAGACAGAAGAAATCGGCTTTTAGCTAACACTTACACTTCTACTTCTACTAACGTTTCCTACTGGAACATGCCAATGGCTGCTATTGGGGAATGAGAGACAGAAGAATTCGGCTTTTAGTTAACGCGCACGCTGCGAATTTTTTATTGTTCAACAACGCACAGGAAAAATCTCCCACCGGCACCACCTTGGAGGTCAAAGCGTAAGACTGGTTACGCACTACGACTACTACGACTACGACTACGAGGGACGAACGGGTGCCGCCTTAAGGAGCTTCGCCCCTAAAAGGGGAAAAGGTTCTCCAAAAACGCCGGCTGTGCGACACAGGCTCACCGTGTAGCTGAGATTCACGTCCGAAGCAACAAACCATAGTAGACAAGCGGAAAAGACTAGTCAAACTGACCAAAAAAGAAGCAGCCGAGGTGAGGCACGTCAGCCATCGCCGGCTACTCTAGCGCCCCCCCCCCCCCCCCCGTCATATCAAGACGTCACATGTTTTTATAGTAGCGATTGTGGTCAGGTTGTTGTCGAACCACAAGTGGTCGCAGACTTTGCAGCTGTGGCCGAACGTGTGGTCGAGGAAATCGAGGAAATGTGGTTTTGCCTGCGTTAATGTCATCATCAAGGCGCTCGAAGAACAAGAGGAAGACTTTTCTTTCGCGCGAGCGTGCGCATGCTACAGTTTGCTATGCTATATGTGGTTTTGCCTGCGTTAATGTCATCATCAAGGCGCTCGAAGAACAAGATGAAGAAGACGTTTCTTTCGCGCGAGCGTGCGCATGCTACAGTTGGCTATGGTATTTGTGGTTTTGCCTGCGTCAATGTCATCATCAAGGCGCTCGAAGAGCAAGAGGAAGAAGACTTTTCTTTCGCGCGAGCGTGCGCATGCTACAGTTGGCTATGGTATTTGTGGTTTTGCCTGCGTTAATGTCATCATCAAGGCGCTCGAAGAACAAGAGGAAGAAGACTTTTCTTTGGCGCGAGCGTGCGCATGCTACAGTTGGCTATGCTATATGTGGTTTTGCCGGCGTTAATGTCATCATCAAGGCGCTCGAAGAACAAGAGGAAGAAGACTTTTCTTTGGCGCGAGCGTGCGCATGCTACAGTTGGCTATGCTATATGTGGTTTTGCCTGCGTTAATGTCATCATCAAGGCGCTCGAAGAACAAGAGGAAGAAGACTTTTCTTTCGCGCGAGCGTGCGCATGCTACAGTTGGCTATGCTATTTGTGGTTTTGCCACCGTTAATATCATCATCAAGGCGCTTTGAAGAAGCAGAGGAAGAAGACTTCTCTTTCGCGCGAGCTGTGCCTGTAGCGGTCGCTTATGGAACTAAGGTTACGCTTACGACGCGGGACATTAGAGTTTGAGAATTGGGAACCCAAGACGCTGGGCCCCCAAGCTGCGTTGGGCAGCTTGCTCTTGCGTTCGGATGATCAGCAGTGTTTGAGAATTGGGCCAACGCAGACCGCGTTGGGTCAAGCGCACGGAGCGCCACGCGTGACGAAATTTAAAATCATGCGAGACGCGGGCCATACTGCTCCGTGGCCCGCACTGCGTCTGTGTCTTCTCGCTGCAGTGACCCAAGACGCCTTGGGGCCCCACGCTAGTTTTCAATTTTTGCGTCTCGGGTCAACGCGAGCGCAAGAGCCCAAGAGTGGCTTGGGTTCTGCGCATGCGCCCTGGCGGCTCGCGAGCTTCTTGGGTCCCCAAGCTCCTTGGGGCCCCAATTCTCAAACTCTATATTGCCCCAGCTTAAGAACCTGGCGAGCCAGCTCCTAATCCGCCTCGCGCATCGGTATGGTGGCGCCACCGCTCGGCTCAGGCGGTTGCACCCTTGCCAACCCCCCATACGATCCCATGCATTTTGAATGAAGTTTGCGATTCCGTTGCGCAAAAACAAACTAACGCCATCTCTCGAGAACACGCCACACCGACGATGCAACACCTCTTTCTTCCATCGACTGGCCATGCTCCAAGCTAACTCCTCTCTCCACTTTCTTTTATGTCTTTCGGTGGCCGTGAGAGCGCGCGCTGTGCACTGTGTAGTCGACAGCGCACCCGACAAGGCCGGCTGGGCTCGTCGCTTTCGTCGCGTCTTCCTTGAACGTTGCACCGTTAATATTGTGTAAGGCGGTGGCCACACGTCGGACGATGAACCCTGATTTCGTTCAGCTGCCATCTCATCAACGGCAATGTTTCAGACGCGTCAGCTGTGTACTTTTGTCCGTTGGTTGCTCGACAAGATGGCCTCCTGCAAGACCGCGTTTTTCCAAGTCAGCTGTGTGTGTAGTTCTCGGCGTCGTAGCAGTTTAATGACGCGAGGACGTCAACTGGTGCTACATCGTGGGAACCGCTTAAGTGACTGCAAGCTTTACGACATTGTGCCAGAATTAGGGGTGTGCGAATATCAAAATTATCGAATAATAATCGAATACGAATATCCACTTTCGAATACCGAATCGAATATCGAATATCAAAGAAAAAATGCCTCCACAGTAACGATATTTTATTTAGCATGCAGCTATTTGAAAAAAAAAAACATTAACAGCCTGAGTGGCAACGCACACTGCTATCTCAAGAACACAATATCCAGGCTAGCACAATGCATATCACAACAAAAGCAAATATCACGGCACAATGAAAGTAATGACTAGATTTTATCATGAAGAAATATGAGTTGCTCCGCCGCAGGCGCTCCCTTCTAACAGAGACAACTCCCCCCCCCCCCCCCCCCCCCCACTGAAAAGGCACGCTCGCTTGGAACAGAAGTGGCTGGCATAGGGAGGTACATGGGGCAAAGCTTTGCCAGACTGGGGTATCTGAAGATGCCTACAGTCCGACACCAGTCACATGGGTCACTGTCTTTCTTCAGAAGTGGTCCCGCATAGTGAACGAGTGGTAGTGCGGCACATTACGGCCGCATAATATTGATAATGTGCCGTTACATGATCGCCAACAGCGCTGCACGTCGGAGATCACCAGCAATAAATCATACGTATTGGGGCGCTCGTCGCAGGCAGATATCGTACCTCCGTGTACTTACGATGTTTATCGCTCCTCTCGGCAACGTTTTTAGGTATACGAATGCAGCAGAAATGTGGAAGACGAGTTATTTTATGCATGATAATCGAATCGCATATTCGAATTTTTCGAATATTCGAAGTTTTCGAATACACGATGTTCGAATCGAATACGAATATTTTGAATGTAATATTCGAAGAATATTCGAAACTTTCGAATATTCGCACACCCCTAGCCAGAATATTCTAGCGTACTGTACGCGCACGATTGTGCTACACTTAAAATACCGCGCTTGGCCTCGCGCGTCAACCTGGTACGCCTGTGTGCAACAAGTGTGTTGTTATTGTTGTTGCGTCGGTTGATATTGAATTGCAATTGGAATACCGTTCTTGCAAAGGTAAGTGAAGCTGTAAGTAGTTGCCCTTCTATATGCTCGCTACCAGGGGCGTAGCCAGAAATTTTTTTCGGGGGGGTTCAACTATACTTTATGTATGTTCGTGCGTGCGTTTGTATGTGTGCATGCCTATATACGCAAGCAAAACTGAAAAATTTCGGGGGGGGGGGGGTTTGAACCCCCCGAACCTCCCCCCTTGGCTACGCCCCTGCTCGCTACTCCACGAACATTCCTTATAGAATCGCATTTTATGTTGAGTTGCACGTACCAAAGGAGAATCTAGCATACGAGATACATTACACGCGTGCGCATTTCCTATATAAATCTGAGTAATGCCACGCGTGCGCATTTCCTATATAAGTCTGAGTAATGCCATGCTCAATTTAAGGCGCATGGGTTAGAGGATTGTGGCTTCAATGGTGAAAGTGATTAGATATTCCGAAATATGTGATTGCAATGCAGTTAGAACTTTCTCATATGTTAACACGGTCTGTGAAAAAAAAAACGCTGTGTGGATGTTTGTTGGTCATTTGCTAAAGTACTTTCACGCATTAATATGCAGCTGTGTGACGGCTGTTAAAACGTTCAGCAAGTTAGATATTGGTTTTCTTGGCCTAGTTGAGTGCTACGAGTGTTGGGCGAAGATAAAAACGCGTGTCTTTTGTGCGTTTCTTAAGCAGGCATACAGCCGTAATAGTCATTGTTGTTGTACTGTTCGGGGTGTTCAATAAAACAAGAATGCTGTTTCGTACGGCAACAGTTTTTATTTCATCTGTGTTAACAGATCACGCAAACAACTTGTACACATGCACGTAAGAAACGTACGCAGTGCATCGCGCGCACGCATATAAAAACGGGCCTGTCATTTTAAAACAAATAATATAGAACAATCAACGTAACAAACGGCATGGTTGTCTAGTGGAGCAGCGTCGGCAGTACAAATATCAAACCAGAATGAAAAATGAATAGAAAAAACATGGCTGATCCCTCCGACATAGGAATCGGTATAACACGAAAGTGAAACGTGCCTTCACAGAAGTAGTGCTTATTGTGTAGTGATATATGAGAGCTTGTACAATGTCTATTCGCGTTTGGCAGCTATAGCACCGTTTGACGTGGATGCACCCATGTTGACAGCATGTCTCTGTCGCGACGATTAACGCCCATGATCGTGATTAAACCGTTGTGGTAGCTGACGGTGTGAACATATATTTGGACACAGTGAATCATGAATCCCGCGTAAGTACGATATCAACAAGCTCATAATCAACACTGGTACCAGGTATGCACTTCTTCAAAGCGTCGTCAATTAAGGAGAGTAACGGCATGGCGTGCGCGTTCTAGTAATGGGTAGCCGACGCCTGTGCCCATGCATACATAACACACACTACGCTTCAGCAACACAGGAGGTAGAGGTTCGTAGCCTGAGCCGCAAACGCGTGCGTCCCGCTGGCCTCTGTCTCGCAGGCGCTGCTCTCGCTCCACCAAGGCACGACATTCGCCCGTCGAAATCGCGTCCTTTCTGCGACGCATATTGCAGCAGTTTTGTTAGTCGGTGCTCTCGCAATTGAAGCAGTTGGCGGCAGAGAAATCCCGTTGGTGCACGTAGAAGCTGCACTACTCCGATGAGCCGACGCACGCTAACACGAAGCCAAAGGCAAACAACGTAACTGCGTCAAGGGTGCCTCGGCGACGCCAGCGCAGCCAGTCTAGCTCTCTGGTATCGATACGCTTTAACCATGACATCCGATATCGCATGCAATCTCGGAGTAAGCGCTAGTAAGTGTCGATCGTGAAGCATTACTTCTTTTCACATCTCACAGACGGCGGCACCATCCCGCTCCGCCGCCGCGAAAGAGAATGTGTGAAAGATATAAGCCGCGTTCGCGTCGAGTCAACCATTTCCCTAGTTAGCTTAGTCGGTAGCGCGGCGGGCGCTTGTCGTCGTGGCCGCAACGTCGTGGGTTCGTTTCCCAGCGGGAGTATCTTTTTCTTGGTTTTTTTCTTTCTCACCTGTTGGCGTCCATTATATCAACGTCATATCCGTGACGGATGTACTTGGTGGACCCCCGGCATAAAACACTTTCGTGTTAAAACGGCGAGTAACGGGCGCTTTGCCCACGGCTTCTATGAGCCGCGCGTATGCACCTTTCGCCACCGTTCGCCGCTGGTGGCGCCACCAGTACAACTCACGGCAGCAGCGTACGAGGCGGATAGAGAGTTTCAGAATTGGGGCCACAACATGGAGGAAGGAATACTAAGGAGAGGCCCTGACGTCACACTCGTGAAGCCGCCACATCGCAAACACCCGCATTGCCTCCTAGCGAAGGCGCAGCGAAACTTTTCGCGACTTCCGTTGCGACGTTCGCAAGCGCATGCGCGCATCGCGAAACTTTGCAGCCTTTCTTTTGTTTTTTGTTTTCGCCGTGCTAGCGGTGTAGTCGATTCACGCATGCTGCTCTTTGTGTGTGTTCTTTAGGAAAGCTACGCAATGCCCAGCTGTTGCGTATACCCTGTGAAAATCGCGTGTATACTGCGAGCAGTACCGGGTGTCACTTTTCATGTGTACGTATACGTTCGTTTCATTACTGATCACTAAGGCATGGTATTTGCATGCGGAGCACTCGGATGTGCGCTCTGTTGCTTCTTACTCGTTGTGTCAACTCGGAACACACGTGAAATTTTGTTTTTGGCGTCTGACGCGCCGTACATACCATGCGCTGAAAACATCGTACGTTTTAGAGGCTGTGTCGTTCAAATGAAAGCGCAATAAACTTTTGTTGTTATCGGACTACGTGATGTGTGTATCGTGCGGTGTGCGCTCGCTGCGTGCTCGTGTTGTGTGCGCACTGGAATTACAAACTTTATGTGGACGATCGCGTATACAATACGGCGGTGTCTTCTTTTCGACGTGAAGTTACGTCAACTATAGGTTGGCGTTGCGCCGAATAGCTACTGCGCTCACTCCATATACACGAACAAAGAACCGCTAATCGGGCAATAGATCTGGAAATCGGGCTACAAGAAAGGAAAAGAAAGGCCTAACGCTCAGCAGAACGCGTAAGTCACTGCTAGGTGAGTTCGAATACGATGAGGCAGGGGCAGAATGTTTTTGATTACGGCACGTACCGGTAATTTCTGTACTGTTGCACAAAAACGCTCCTCGAAGAACTTCAGCACGCAACGCTCGGGCCTGCCGCGCACGAACAGCCTGGTAAACGTCTGCTTGCAACATTTTACTGCGTGCGAACCGCACAATACGCGCTAAGTTTACGCCGGGACTACAAATCTGCGCAGAAGTTAACCACCGCGGAGAGCACGCCGCGGGGCGTCTGCTGTTTTGTTTGCCCCATATCGGCTTGTTTGCCCCATAAATCTGACGTCACTTCCGCCACACTTTTCGCAATGCATTGGGATACGATAGGGCCTCTCCTTAGTTTTCCTTCCTCCATGGGCCACAAGGAGCTTGCGGACCCAAGAAGCTTGCGAGCAACCAGGGCGCATGCGCAGAACCCAAGCTACTCTTGGGCTCTTGCGCTCGCGTTGACCCAATACGCAAAAATCGAAAACTAGTGTGGGTGCCCAAGCCGTCTTGGGTCACCAGCGAGACGACACAGACGCAGCGCGCGCCACGGCGCAGTATGAACCGCGTCTCGCATGATTTCCATTTCGCCACGTGTGGCGCTCCGTGCGCTTGACCAAACAACTCTGCTTACCATCTGAACGCAAGAGCAGGCTGCCCAACGCAGCTTGGGGGCCCAGCGTCTTCAGTCCCCAATTCTCAAACTCTCTGATAATCTGGAAGGTTCCCAGACATTAGGGCGCGGCTTGCGCAAGGCAGCGGCGATGCTAGTTACATAAAAATGAAAAAAAAAAAGAAGCGCGTGTGGCAATATCTGGGGATGTAAAACCCTAACATTTATTGTTATCTTTCTTTTGTTCATTCTTTAGAACGCAGTAACACGTTTGTGTGTGTGTGTGGGGGGGGGGGGGGGTCGTTCTTACCAATAAGCAGATGGAGATAAAGAACCTATTGCGTAGCCATAGCAGTCGCGCCTACACGAATAAGCATGCGCTGCACTGAAAACCGAAAAATTACACTGAATACGTGAGTTCTTTGGCTTGTGCGCACACTGTACCGCGTTATTGAAAGTATGGTTCACATTAACATCTGATAAAATTGTATTCAGAAATCAGTGCCCGTTTTTAGATGCGAAGTATCTTATGGCGGAGTTCAATCCGGTGGTGGTGGTGGTGTGCGGCGTGACCGCCCTTACTGCGCATGCGCATACCCTCTCCACTCACTCTCTCCATCCCCTCTCTCCACATCCCTTCCCCACTTTCCCTCTCCACTCCCTCTCTCCCCTTTCCCCTCTCCAATTCCCCTCTCCCCTTCCCCTTTGCACTCTTCTTCTGAAACGCGGGCTAGGCATGCCGACATTCTCTCCTGCGCAATGCCGCGATGAGCACCAGTGCATGCGCGTCCCCTCCCCCTCTCTCTCCTCTCCTACGCTGCCCCCCTCTCGCACGCCTGCCGACTGCGTTCCCCGCTCGCCCTGTGAGAATTAACGGCCAGGCTAAGGGAAGACAACACGCGCGTAGCGTTCCTCTTCGCGTTCCACGACGCGAGGTCGGTAGCATGCCCAAAGAACGCCAACGGAACGCGATCGTGCAAGTGCTCCGGCTTCGCATCGCCTCATGGTCCCCTTTAGCGGGAAATGGTGTAATTTTTATTGTTTCCACTGCTAACGTGTTAGAGCCATCGCTTGTTTCGACAGAAACCACTGTTTTACGTGTTCCTGTTTGGAACAGGTGCGAAAAGTCGAAAAAAAAGTTTGAACGAGCTTGCACGTCGCGATTTAGTAGCACTGTCGCAGGTTGATGATAATTAATTCGCCGCAAGCGGTGGTGCACGAATATCAACGACACACGCAGTGCATTAGGCTGCAGACTATTGCGAAAAGCTGGATATACAACTTCGGAATGTTTAATCAAAGAGCGTTGAGTAGACGAACGTAGTCCCATAATATACTGCAAAGTAATTACCGGCTCAAACACGGATGCAGAGCGCTTACCAGTCTTCCCGAACGTGCGGATTTGGCTCAGCACGTTGCATGCAGCCTGGGAGAAAAATTACATCTCTACCGTGTTGTCGGCTGAATAAGTGACATGTACATCCGCGTCAAATGAAACACGAACACCAATGAACCCCGGCAAGCCTTCGCAGGGTATAGTGCACGCCGTCCTGTCATCACCATTGACAGGCGCGCGCATCCGGTTTGACCGCACTACGCATATGCGCGCCTGCACATGGTGATAACTGGATGGCGCGCACTATACCACAGCGAAGGCTTGCCGGTGTTCGGGTTTCATTTGACGCGTATAGTACTTTTCGCCACGAATGAGCATAGGTGAAGATAACAAAGTGCTGCGATGCGAGGCCTCTTACATTGTTTCAATTATTTATCTGCCGCGAAACACGTATAAACCAATAAACCAAGCCTAAGAAAAGGGCGAAAGTACGAGTGAACGCTCACGGGCTAACGCTGTGAAAAACGTTGACGTAAAAAAAGAGGTAGAGCAGTTATATTTAGACAGTAAGTGCAAACCAAACGTGAGATAATTACTTTCGTGCTGTATGGAGGATATTGTTTGCTCCAATAGGATGCTTCACAGTAACATTGGAACTACTACAGGTTCGGCTGCTGGTACAGTATGCACGTACAGATGACTTGCGCTTCGAGCCTCGCCCAGTTTGATATTAGGCCTACTTCACATTCTTGCGGACTTACTCTGTGCGCTTGCACAAGCACGGAGCGACCGCTTTAAAGACTTAGTGCACATCAGACGTTTGTGCCGTGGTATGTCAAACTGAAATAGTGAGTCAGAAAAACTTCACAGAGTTCCATAATGTTCCCCGTATTTTACCTTGCTCTATAGCACCACATAAGCACGCGTTGGTTGACTTAATTGTACATTGTTTTACGCCCTACAAAAAAAAATGATAAGAATAGAATTGAATGCTCTTGCAGCGAATGTGAAAACGAGCAGTAAGTGTAAAAAAAAAATAGCGCAGCTTGCACTGGTCTGGACCTGGCTTGGCTAGGCTTTTAATCTCTCACCTCTCTTTCTCTCCCTTTGCTATACAATACTACACATGGTTATGCTTGCGCTCGCCAAGATATTTTCTTTCGCGAAGAATTTCTCTCTTTCTCTATCTTTATTTCTTTTTTTTTCTCTTTCTCTGTTCTCTCGCCCATCAGATTTATTGCACCCAACGCCAGAGAAATGGGCGCACGTGTTCTGGGATCGAAGCAGAACAAGACCACGAAGAAGAGAGTGCGTGTCGGTTGATGAAGATGATAATTTTCTATCTGCTACACACGGCCAACCTAGATCATAACAGATCTGTTGTAACAAATAAAAACCGAATAGCTGATGAACAAACTATTCGAGTGCTGAAAGAACTCTATAATACGCATGCGCTGACTCCCACTTCATTTTCAATATGCCACCTACCACCTACGCTTTAACCCCAGCTACACTTGTTCGCCGAAAATCCCTGCAATATTTGCTTTCCACTCTCTTTCCACACGTTCAGCCCAAATCTAAATTGAAGATGCTTTGAACGACGGCGACGGTAAACGCTACAGCTTAAAATAAAGATAAATCGGGAGTAGATGCTAAAAATTACAAAAGAACCGTGAAATGAGAACTGCCACAACCGTGCGTTGACTGTATTTTGTTTGAAAAAGTACAGATGGGCCCAGAAAGAATCGCGAACAGGAAGTAGCGGAAACTGGACTTTTCAAAGCTCAAGACGGAATGAACTGAACAGCAGTGCGATTGTTGACTTTAAAAGAAACAACGTTTCCCTCCAAAATTGATTTTGTCGGCTCTACGTTGAAGTTTTTGAAGCGTTGAAAGGTTTTTCTGAGTCAATAGCATGTGGCAGAGAGACTAACAGTAAAAAAAAAATGAAGAAACGCAAGCGGCTGCGAACTGAACCCAGTACAAAGTAAATCTCTAACTTCCTGTTCAGAAAGACGCATCGCGTTGCATGCAACATGCAGACGCGAACAGGAAGAAAAGTAGGTAAAAGAAGAGGGTCCGCTTCATGGCCAGGATACACAGTGCGGGATACACAGTACGAGACACACAGTACGGGATACACAGTACGGGATACATAGCACGAGATACGCAGTATGCGCGATACAGAATACGGGATACACAGTACTTGGGGCCAGGATAGGGTGCGCGCTCTCGTGGAGGGTTGAAAGACGGTGTGGAGCGTTTGCATACATCTGCATGCGCTTCTTTTAACACGAAAGTGTTTTATGCCGAGGTCCACCAAGACTTCAGTGACGCATTTCCGTCACAGAAATGATGTCGAAACAATTTACACGATCAGATGGCAAAGAAAAAAGTTCCGTCAACGGGCATCAACCCACGACCGCTCGGCCCGCAACAATTGATGCCAGATACGCTATCCACTGCGCCACGGTCACAGACACTACAGGCTTTACAAACGCGCCTTTTATATCTACCACTCTCCCGGTCAGTGGGGGGGGGGGGGGTGTTGCCCTCTGGGTGCGGTAAAGTAACTCGTCATTACTGTGGCCTCCGCGATCAGCACATGCAACGCATTACACGTCCGTGCCATGTGGCGCGTTTTCAATAGAAGTTCAATTTTGTCAATGTCTTAACACACTGCGAGGTGGCGATCTTAGCCCAAGCGTCGTAAAAGCGTCGGCCTCGCTCATAGCATCACGGTAATACAAACCAAAAATCTGGTACATACCATGCTTATGAAACGTATATTCTGGTATATCCAATGCATGACCTGTCATCTATGTTCATCACGTACTCGTGTCATGCCATACACGTTTTTGGTATATATCCAGTTAACAAAACGGCCGCAAGCGCACCATGACAGTGTCATGTAAATCATGCCGTACATGACATGAATATAACATCAATTGCATATTAGGACCGGTCATTTGTTCGTCATACAGTCACATTGCGCAATACCAATTTTGGTGTGTATCAAACGAGCGAAATGGCCGCGAGTGCACCATGAGCCCGGAATATAAATCATGTCATACATGACATGCATGTCATGGTTTTCATGTTACCACCTGTAACTTATGTTCGTCATAGAGTCGGGTCCCGCAATACAAATTTTGGTGTATATCAAGCTAGCGAATCGGCCGCGAATGGACCATGAGCATGGCATGTAAATCATGACATACATGACATTCATGACATGGTTTTTATGTTACCACCTCTTATTCATGTTCTTCATACAGTCACATCGCGCGCAATACCAATTTTGGTGCATATCAATCTAGCGAAACGGCCGCGAGCGCACCGTGAGCATGACATGTAAATCATGCCGTAAATGATTTGCATATCATGATTTTCCAGTTACCACCTGCCATTTATATTTGTCTACAGTGACGTCGCGCAACACCAATTTTAGCGTATATTAAGCGAGCGAAACGGCCGGGAGCGCACCATCAGCGTGGCATGTAAATCATGTCGTACATAACTTGCATGTCATGATTTTCATGTTACCACTCTCATTTACGTTCGTCGTACAGTGGCATCGCGCAATGCCAATTTTGGTTTATATCAAGCTAGCGAAACGGCCGCCAATGCACCATGAGCGTGGCATGTAAAGCATGACATACATCACATGCATGACATGGTTTTCATGTTAGCACCTGTTATTCATGTTCTTCATACACACATCGCGCAATGTCAATGTTGGTGTATATCAATCTAGCGAAACGGCCGCGAGTGTGCCATCAGTGTAGCATGTAAATTATATCATACATGACATGAATGTCATGATTTTCATGTTACCACAGGTCAGTTATGTTCGTCATACAGGAATGTCATACAGGAATGAGTTGTCGTATATATCCATTCATTTAAACGGCCGCTGGCGCCCCGAGACCATGTCTTGTAAATCATGCTGCACATGACATGCGTGTCATGATTTGCACGTTAGGAGCTGTCATTATGTTCGCAATGAATTCTTGTCACGCCATACCAATTTTGGCATATATGAAATTAACGGAACGGCCGCCAGAGCCCCAAGGCCGTGGAGTGTAAATCATGGTGTTCATGACATGCGTGTCATGATTTTTATGTTATGACCTGTCATTTATATCCGTATTACAGTCATGTTATGCCATACCAATATTGGTATACATCCGATTAAAGAAACGGCCAGGAAAGCACAAAGTCGTAGGCGGCTAGATAGATAGATAGATAGATAGATAGATAGATAGATAGATAGATAGATAGATAGATAGATAGATAGATAGATAGATAGATAGATAGATAGATAGATAGATAGATAGATAGATAGATAGATAGATAGATAGATAGATAGATAGATAGATACGCTCAAAGTCGCAGAAGTTCGCTAAGATAATTAGTTGGCAGTCTACCTGCCCTCGCCTTTTCATTCCCTCGTCACGTCTTGGGGCTGTTAATCCATTCTTTGAGATGGCTCTCCTACAACGTGTTCCAAGTCACATGCGACGTGATTGCTATCCTCTTTGCCTTCCTAGGAGCTACTGTTTTTGTGATTTGCAATTTGGGTATTTTGTCTTGAAAAACTCCAGGCGCCTTTTACAATTCCACTGCTATATTTTCACGAGAGAAATGTGTAATTATGTAGCGGATGTTGGCGAGGAAACAAGTGGAAAAATATTCCCTAGCAAACTAACACTGTCCTTTTCCACAATTTGCACTAAGGCAATATAATAAAGAAAAAAAAATCTCGGATTTGTCACCCACAGAATTTTCTCGTTCGTTTGTTAAAACCAAATTCGTTCCTAACATGATAATCATTGTTTCATGAACTGCAATGATCTCACGAGGAAATATCTTGATAAGAAGCTGGCTCAAATAAGCAATTGGGGCGTGTAATGGATAGATGAAGTAGCCCACCTACTGCCTGAAAATCCTGCAATCTTTTCAAAGTTTCCGCACCTCTCTCACTCTATCATACTTAAAGAGGAATGTGGCGTAACAACGGCAACGCAATACGTGACTTGTTTGATAAAACGTAAAGCTGTCTGCCATCTCGTAACACATCGTATTCGGCGCCGCAGTGGTTTAGCATGAAATGTCATGTTACGTCACTGCCACGTGGCGTGGCAGAAATTTGTTGCTAACGCAAGCCAATGTATTTCAGGGCTGTGTAGAAGTGAGGACATAAAACGCATACAAAAGCAGGCAGGTCCATTATTAGCGTTGCCCTGTTTTGTTCGTTCTCACTTAATCATGTTACGACAACGTTTTCTGCCGAGATCAATGAGCCATGCAGCCGACAGGAATCAAGCTGGTTTGGACAAAAGACTTAAGTTGCTTTATGGGTATGATGCAAGCGTTGGGCAATTTTCTGAAATGTAAGCGCTGATAAATGGATGGTCTGCGGCGTTGGAACAAGGTTTATATTGCATAATGTTTTCCTTAATGATATTGTATAATGTTTGCCTTAATTTTTCTCAACTTATTCACATCTTAATGCCAACCACATTTCAATCATATCTCAATCTGGCATCTCAACTTAATATACACGAACCGGAAGAGCCGGTAGAGGCAAGCTGGAAACGCAACCAATAGAGCTGCTTCATTTTAGCAGTACGTGAAACAAAAGAAAAACAAATAATATATATCTTTTCATTTTAGCAACTAGAGAACATAACTAGGCTCGGCGCAACTTCTTTGAATTTCAGCTCTTTTGGTAAAGTTCAGATTTCCATTAAAGTAGTTATGCCAGAGTCCCCATGTCACGTTTCTTTTTTTCTTTAACTTAGAAAATATCCTTCGTAATGAAAACATGCTTTACGTTTTACAACGTATAGTGTATGTATCACGCTAGATCCCGCGGTGTAAGAAAATAAATGCAGACACATGGTTTAGTTCGGTGGTCCCTTCTACACGTTCATTCTGTGTTGCTCCTCCTTCAGCAACAGCCAGTGTACCCAATATAGGGCTTCATACGAGAAAGCCAAACCCAGCACACTGTACATCTAGTGCGCTTGATATCTTTGTGTGTTTTTATACCGCATTGAAGAACGGAAAGCTTTAACTTGGGTCTTTAGCTCAGCTATCTTGCTCCTTAAGTCCTCTCTCTTTGGAGTGCACGAAAACGATGACATGGACACGAGCACGTCGCGAGATTGCCTTTGGATTATGTAATTTTCCGGATAAACATTTTCTGGTCAACCTCCCTGCCTTTCCCTTTCTGTCTTTCTTCCTAGCTAGCGGATGATAGCTAGACTTTTTCACGTGCTTGGTTCCTCTCGTAAGCTCTCCGCGCTGCTTACACCTAATTTGAATCGACATTTATTAGTGTTAGAAGTGCACACAAAACCATCGTATCCCCGTGACTGAAGCCTCCTTGTAGCCTCCTGAAGCCTCCTGAAGCCTCCTGAAGCTTAGATACATGTCACTATGTTTTACTCGGCAAATAGCTGTAAGAAAAGTGCATTCTTAAATATAGGCGGGAATGTTTTACTGCTCTTTGAGAACTAAGGATAGAGATGCGGAAATTAAGTGTGTTCATTTGCGTTAAAAAACACTTCATGCAAACATGATACTTGGTACGGAAGTGTAACGGCACTGATACACAGCTCATCAACGAGCCAACCGTTGAGCAGTGGAAATGCCGGATAGCCATCGCCAGCAAAGCACTAACTGACATTGGTAGACAGGTTGCGGCGTACGGCCGATGGCATCCTGAGCTGTGGACGCCGCTCACATTGTGCCAAAAGAACAGATGCTGCGTCTTGATCTTTGTATCTCAGGTAATGCTCGTAATTACTCCAGGCGCTAACACACGGAATTTTATCATCTTCGTACACAACATGTCCTCATTAAAACGGATACACTTGCAATACAGAAATATTCCCTCCAGGGATTTGCCAGTGCCTGAAGTACTAGAAACCCATCCATAACTATTTCGAAGCACAAGATGGAAGCTTGAAGAGATGAAAAACTCGGGAAGGATGGGGGTCGCCGAAGTCAACGTTTCGACTAGCGGACTTGTTGCAGCCTTGAAGAAGACAAATCGCTTGTCGAAACGTCACTATAATCAACTTGATGAGCTTTACAGTAAGCCTCAAAATGACAGACTGAAGGACAAGTCCAACACGCACCCGTCTCTCCAACCGTGGGACCCAACAAAGGGAAGAACGGAAAACCTACACGAGAGAGTAAAGAGGAAAAGAAAAGAACGGAAGACTTGTTAGTCAAGACGAAGCCTATCGGAGATCCATTGTATAAAAACAGTTGTAAGTCAAGATGAAGAGAAACTGTAGTATGTGACCTAGGGAATATTTCTCTTGGAGGTGGTTTCGATAAGTGGTGGAGTCAAAATTTTTTTTAACGAAATTATAGTACATTTTGTTCTTTTATCTGATTTATTGACGTTGACCTGCGATACTTAAATAGTGCAGGCAGGGCATACATATTTCTTTTTAATTTAAATTTCATTTATTTTTCGCCCAACTCCAATTTAATGTAATGTCGAAACGTCGGCGCCAGCGGCAGCCCGTGTTGACAGATTTTTCAGTTTTTTAATGATTTTCATAGCTGAAACACAACTGCCATTCCAGTATAGATGGCGTTCCGTTACTTTTTTGATGCGTAGCATATTGCAAAATAATAAAGGGCACTCAACGGTCCTCGATAAACAGCTTTGCTGTAGAAATATTTTTTTCTGTGTTGGGGGGCGGGGTGCATGCAGTGCTTTTTATATGAACGTAACAATTGAAAAGGAACGCACGTGCGCAGTTCCTAAGATTAGCTCCAACGCTTTATTGTTTGTTTTGTTTTAAAACATTGTATTATTTTCGAGTGTTTTTAGAGCGCAGGCGCTCGAAAGTGATTTGGTCATTTTGGCCGGGCGAAGTTTACTTAGTTTCACAAGTGCCTATCACGTAAGCCTATCATAAACATTTACGCTGTGGGATTCTGGACTATTTTGATAATATACCGTTACATTATCCTACTGGGGGTTTTCACAGAAACCTCTACCTTCTGCAACGGCTGCTCGACCACGATTAGCAGCTTATCATTGTCCCCAGTACTAAGACTTTGCTGATCCCTGTCACCACCGCAAATAAAGTAGGGCTTTAAATTACCTTTTACTGTGCGCCATCTAGGTTTCACGAACACAGTATGAGGCCTATGTTCGTGATCTTCTCTTCAGTTGGTTTTTGTACGTTTTTACGGATAATGAAGCACGTGTGCTTTCAGATGATTCTGTGTGTATCAGAACGCTTTCGATAAGAAGACATACTATAAAGGGCTTGTCTCTAATAAATGAAGTCAATCTGCTCTAAAAAAGAAAAGCAGGCGTCCTACGCACCCTGACTTGGCCTAAGGCTGATATCTTGACGACGGTGGGGGATGGGGCATTTCCAAGCGAACCGCTAAGAAATGAAAGCCTCCTTTCTTTTTTAACGCCATGGAGTTAAAGAGCTCGTTTCGCAGAAATTCCGGTGTCGGCGCCGGCGGCATCTCTGGATGACAGCGAAAAATCAGTGTTGTCCGTGAGTGAGCGAAAATTCTAGGTAGTTGCAAATAAAAAATAATAAAAAAATATTCGGTTCGAATGGCGTCGGGGATTCAAACCTGCGACCCCTCGCTCCATGGCGCCATGCGTTTAGCCGCTCGGCAACCAGCCCATCACGCATACATCCTCCGGTACACTAACGGCCAGCTATTTATATACACCACTTAACGTTGATGGTACGCATATCTCGGAGGGTCTTCAGAGGCTTGACAGAAAAGCCGCAAGATAGCACAAAGGGCCCACGGGCGCGCTTTCCGTGTTCTGTCGTGCCGCATGAATGTATATAGGAGCCGGGGCGCGTCCGCACTTTGTCTTTCCTTGCGGCACGGTTTAGGTGTTGACCGAGAAGCGAAGGCGATACGTACACGGTCCGATTCCGCTATCGCGTTCTACCCTTGAAAGCGAAGCGCAAGCGTCCTCCAAGTTTTTGTTAGATTCCCTCATGAGAAGCCACTCAAATAAACAATGTCCAGCTTCCATATAAGAAATACGCGTACGCAAGATCCTTTAATTTCTTTCTCTTTTAACACTTTATAGCATAGTGCGCTTTGCAGCTGTTCTCTATAATCACAACTAACGCTCTTAGAATTTTTTTTTTAGTCGCGAAGCATCTCATGAGCGAGCTTGGTCCGGTGGCGTCCGCGCTCCACTGCGCATGCGCCTGCTCTGTCTCCCACTTTTCTCCCTTACGCGGGTGCTCGGTCGCCTTCTCTCCTCTCCCTCCTCCATTTCATACAAGCGCATGCGCTCGGTCGGCTTCCGTCATTCTCGCTTCGCTTCCGTTCAGATGAGTTGTAACGTCAACGTCGGCGCCAGTTGCAGCAGCACTCCAACCTCTGCCGAGATCGAGATCGTCGCGGAGCAGTAGCAGCGCAGGGCTCGCTACGTAATGATAACACAAACACTAAATACGAACCGCACACACTAACGGAAACGCCGAGTGAACGTAAAGTGAAACTTGGTGTGCTCCCCAATGCTGCTTCGCGTCCCATCATGGTTCCCTTTAGTGGGAGAAGGTGTAATTTTTTTCTTCAAAGGGCCAAACGTGCTAGATATCGGCAATGTAATTAACATATTTCGCACGACACTTGCTATAACTGTCTCAATGCACGTAGTAACTTTTTATTTTATTATACCTCACTCTTATCAGTATAAGACTTTTTCTGCGTCCCTGCAATATTGAGAATATAGGTGTTCAAAGAAAAAAAATCGCGATTGGCTGCGTTTTGAAGAAAATTATTCAGGTGCACTCAAGCACTGTCACCTTCAAAGCAGTGTTCTCCGCAGAATTACGTACTGCACTCCTAGCTTCCCTGTCACTTTGCGAATAAGTCCGTGATGTCTTTTTTTTTTGACAAAGAAATTAAAAATCTTGTTATGATTCGACCTTGCTTGAAGCGAACCATGTTAATATGGGACCTTCTAATTGTGTTTTTATTTGCTGTTACATTCGGCAATAGTGCGATGAGCCTGAAATGCTTAAGCTTAATACATCAAATTCAAAATTTATTTATGCAGAAAGTGGTTAAAAATCAAGGCCATAAAGGACATGAGCATTTCTTGTAAGAAAATGTATGTATATGCAGGACAATAGCTAGTTATCACAGCGCTCAATCGAGAATATACGTGGGAGTGTGCTCCTGTCAGTACAAATACGCCGCTAGAAATACTGGAACAGATAAAGTTCCAGTGACTTACTAATCTTGTTTGCAGTCATTTTATTGTTCCGGAGCTTTTAGCAACTATGGACTGTTCCAGGCTCTCAGCTGACAGCTTCCTGCTGCCTAAGGCTTCTACAAATTATGTCGAAACCACTTCATCCTTCGTCGCTATAAAATTATGTAAGCATTTGCCTATGGATATAATATCTAAGGTGTCGTTAATTTCATACGAGAATTGAATAAAAAATTTGTCATCTTTTGCTTTGTTTTTATTTGTTATAGTTCCCCTGGTCGCTAATACTTGTGTTATTTATGTGTTACTATTAACAAAAATTCTGTTGCAGTCTTGTACTACGGTTCTCGTCTGTGCATATTTTTGTGCTGTATTATTAACATGAGCGTATGAACGGTTACTTGATTAACGTATTGATTCATTGTTTAATTCATTGCGTTAACTAATGCTCAAGAAAACGATGCTGCAATCTCGCATTGCCCCGCGAGAGGCGCCACAGAAAGCTTTAGTGAGAACTTAATAACCAAAACAGCACAGCTCGCTGGCAAGAAACTTGTTCATTGGTCCCAGACTAAAAAGAGGTGACATTCCGGGCCGCGCGATGTCATACGCTACAAGCTCTTTGCTTTCGCTTGGCCGACACAACGTGGCGTATAAATGCGATGCCTCTGCTTTTAGTGCCTGCACTAATTAGCGCGATTTGCAATGTTGACAGCGACCGCTTGTTTGTTCTGACCAGTGTGCTTATTGCAAAAAAAAGAAACATTCTACTTCAGTGTGAGCTTTTGTTTTGTAGTTTTGCGCAGCTTTTGCATAAAACGCTTTGGGAAATCGGAAGAAGGTAGCGCCACCGTGTGTTGCCGTTGTAAAGCCATCTGCAGTTTCGTAGCGATGCAGCCCGCTCGTTTCCATGCTAGCCTTATTACAGCGAAGGTGTCTTTTAAAGACGATAGTCTTTCTTGGGGAACTTAAACGCAGAAACTTTGTTCTGTCTGTCTGTCTGTCTGTCTGTCTGTCTGTCTGTCTGTCTGTCTGTCTGTCTGTCTGTCTGTCTGTCTGTCTGTCTGTCTGTCTGTCTGTCTGTCTGTCTGTCTGTCTGTCTGTCACCCGATTCAGCGACCCGGCCAAAGCTGAACCACTTGATTACCGCCCACCCATCTTGAACTGGTACGGCTGTCCATACTTGTGAACGTTGTCGATCAAAAAGTATATATTACGCATATCTGAGGCGCAACATCACTAGTTCCTTTAATAGAAAATACATAGATACGTAATTATAAAGACTCTAGTTTCTTAAGCTGCGCTGAAAATGCGGCTGCGCTGAAAATGCCATGCTATGCGCGCCGACGAACGCCATCTGCCACAGAGGAAGGAAACCCTCTGCACAAGCTCATGTTTCCCGACGTATTGCCAGATGGCGTCCATATCCCACGCAGCGCCTCCTCTATCGTCTTTAGACGGCATTTGCAGTGAAGCACGCAGATACCCGGCCATTTTTTTATTGATATGTTGTAAAAGGAGAGTTGGCGCACAAATAAGGCGCCGGCTACTCCTTAGGTCTTCAGTCTACCCTGTGCCATCGTCGTCGTCGTAGTAGTAGTAGCAGTAGTATCAGTAGTAAGTAGTAGTAGTAGTAGCAGTAGTAGTAGTAGTAGTAGTAGTAGTAGTAGTAGTAGTAGTAGTAGTAGTAGCAGCAGCAGCAGCAACAGCAGCAGCAGTTGTAGACTCTTAATCAGGTCCTGGTTAAATGTTGGCTATAACCACAAAATCAGATGCAAAATGTTCAGTTTCCTGCCTATACCTGGTACTTTAACCGGGACGTGATTAATTGTGTACTAGTAGTAGTCGTTGTCTCGCAGTTCACGTGACCAGAGGAGGGAGTGAATAAAGGGATAAATAAATCTACATGACGATGACGATAACTTTTTTCTACAGAAAGTTGTCATCACCATCATCATCATTACAGCTTCGCTGTCCGACGGTATTCACGCCGTGGAACTGGCTGAGCTTTTAACAGTGGAGCTCCTTAAGCTCCGAGAAGCCCCATTAGTCGTGAACAACAATTATCATCATCATGAGTCGGCGCGCGCTCTCTTCGTCCTCTTCTTGCTCCTCGTACTCTTCTTCCTCCTCTGCTTCGCTCGCAGAACATGTGCGCCCATTTGTCCGGCGCACGATTCTGATACCTCCGATGGGTGGGATAACCAGTACCGAGATGGAAACGAGAAAGAGAGAAGAAAGGAGAAAGAGAGAAAAACAGAGAAAGAAAGGGAAGAAATACAAAAAAAGATGTCAATACACAGAAAGTAATAGACACAAAGATAGAGATTGCAAAAACATAAAGCCAGAAAAAAGAGAGAGTGACTCGAAGAAAGAGAGATATAAAGGGAAGAAATACAGAGAGAAAGAAATAGAAATAAACAAAGACAGGAAAGATATAGAAAAAACAGACAGAAATAGAGAATGAGAAAGAGAAAAACAAAAAATCACACCATCTCCCGCTAAAAGGGACCATGAAGCGATGCGAGCAGCGTTTCGGCATGTAGAGCCCGCGTTTCAGAGGTGGAAGTGGTGAGGGACGGAAGGGAGAGGGGTAGTGTAGAGGGGGAGGGGAGGGTAAGGGGAAGGGTAGAGGGAAGGGGAGAGGGGAAGGAGGGCGGAGGGAGAGGGGAAGGGGAGAGGGGAGAGACGAAGTGGAGAGTGGGAGGGGAAATTGGAGGGGCGAGGGAAGTGAGAGAGGGGTATGGGAGAGGGGAAGTGGAGAGGGTTTGCGCATGCGCAGTACGGTGGTCACGCTGCACACCACCACCCCACCACCACCGGATTGAACTCCGCGATAAGATGCTTCACATCTAAAACATCTTGTGTAGCGATTGGTGTACTTCTAAATCCTGCGCTAAATGCAGCTCCACTACAGTGAAACCTGAAGAAGTGCGTAGCACGGGCACCCAGCGATTCCCGTTCGTAGAGTTCCCACTGCTCTGTTTACCAAATAGCCGATTACGTCAATGTTTGAGGTAAGCATGTACAGTTTCCCCGGCACGAGTAGAATCTTGTTAGGGAGATACGCAAGCTTGGTGTGCGCCATGCGCGCTACATTTGTTGCGCTTTATTGATTTCTTGCTTGTTACGGCAATTGAGATACGTGTCGTCTGCACCCAGTTCCGTCAGGTCGTTTCCCCCGTCACATGAAGGGACGAAGCACCGGAGAAGTGCCGGAGGGAGGGGCAATCGCGCGCTTGGCGAGGAGGTGGCGCCCTCACTTGCGCAGCGTGGGTATCAGCCGCATGTTTCCGAAGCGTTTACGAATAAGAAAACATTTTCAGGATGGAACGGGGTTCGAACCTGGGCCCTCTGCGTGGGAGCCCAGTGTTGTACCTCAGAGCCATGCCGGTGCTTGGAACTGCCTTGCAAAACGACGCTATACAGGCCTCATGTCCAGAGGAAACACATTAACATAGTAATTTAGTGTGGTAGAAGAGTGAAATAACAACCGCGCACCGCACAACGCGAATTCTGTAACCAGGCGTCATACAATGCGAACTGCGCGACGAGTGGGCTGTTGGATGCTTCCAACCCACTACAAGGGGCTCTGCAATAATTCTTCATCGTCATCAGGCACAACACCAACAAAGTGCGCATGATGCCTTACATGTTTTTAGCGGTTACCACTGCTCTCCGTTGAATGACGAAAAATGGCTTAGTGGCTGCTGCCCTACTGCACAGAAAATATGATTATAGCGTAGTGGGTTCCTCGCAAGTGCACTTGCATTGGTTGCCAAGGAAGCCCATGAGCCCATCATCCATTTCCTCAGGGTCTTAACAAAGTTCTTCCCCCCTCTCTCTGTCTCTCTTTCTCACGTCAAGTATGTTATATTGCATGGTGGGAGAGTTAAACAGCGACCGGGCGTCACACAATGCGAATTACGTAAGTGGTGAGCCGTTTAAAGCTTCCAGCCCATTACAAAGAGCTGAGCCACAATTCTTCATCGTCATCAGACGTCACGTAAACAAAGTGCACATAATGCCTTACATATGTGTAGCTGGAACCTCGCTTCTGCGCTCAATGACGAATAATGGCGTTGTAGGTGCTTCCCATTTCACAAATATTGTGATTTATGGCATAGTGGAGACCTTGCTAGTGTACTTGTATTAGTAGCCCAAGAGAGTTTACAACGGGCTCTAGAAATGCCGCTCTTCCAGCTTTCGCTGTGACTATGCTGCGCTTTCCGCGCAGGCCTGGCATTTCTTAACAATCTTAAGTTACTTAGTGCGATCAATTCTCGCTTTCTGTTAATCACAGTAATTTAGACCTTCGTTTATTTTAATCGGTTTTGCGCATTGGTAGCCTTGTTTTAGGCCTCTATTGAGCCCTTGATTGTGAGCGTCATCATGCCACATAAGATCGATAGACGACAAGCCAGGCCCTTAAAGTGCTACGCACTTAAAGAGAAACACGGAAGGCTGCCCAGCTCCGCACTTCCTTCACGCTTGGCACAAATTGTGCGAAGCTGCCTTCATTTGTTCTTTTTTTCATTTCATCTACAGTTCACGGCCAGCTGATAGCGGTGATAACCTGGGACGACCCTCGCTCTCATCAGCGACGAATGGCGAGAAGCAGGAAAAGGCATTGGCATTGGAGAAGTCATCGCTACAAAATAGTGTCGCGGATCTGGTGACATGGTATACTCATTGTTTTAGAATGCGAAGTTACTCAATTTACGGCAGCGCGGCAGTGGTTTATTGTAATGTCAAAATAAATTTTCTTAAATGTTAGTCAATTTAGGTTTACTGGCATGAACTAATGCGCCCAAATGTGAATGCGTCCAAATAGTCAGGTCTTCTGAACGAATGCGAACTGAAAACAAACAAAAAAAAAGATGTCGAATTGTGAAAGTCTTTCTCTTTTTTTTCTTTCTGAACTAAAAAGGGAGAAACGTAAAGAAATAAAGAGAAACTGTAGCTGTGACGCATGAGATTCATACGTACTCACTATTTCAGGCTGCTCGCTATTATGCACCATTCGAATGCTCGAGGATTGTTTCAAAAAGCGGTTTGACACATCAGTCGTTTGGCTAAAACACTCTGCGCTGTCAAGGAATCATGAGCATAGGTGCGTCTAGAGAGGCGTTAAAGTTATCTCATGCCTCATAAAACCGCAATGTTTGTGCAGTCCTAAAAATGCACTTGAGAGCAGATTGACTATAGTTATCTTCGCAAACGTCGCAGTTTTCCTCGTAACGTTTAGAACAAGCGCAACAATCGATAAAAAGTGCACAAATGCCCATTCACACGCACCGTGTGTCGGCTCTACAAAAGAAATGTTCACGCAATCGCACAAACACTCTCGCTACACGAAGGTTCACAAAACAGAAAAGCTCACAGAGCAAAAATCTTCGCATGTGCAAATAAGGTATCTCTTCAGGGTCATATTCTATGTACAGTAGTCAGGTACTCAAGTACATGCTGATATATCAGTACTCAGAGGCGTTGGTTGCGCATGGTTTGCAAGAAATGCAGATGATGATATTGTAGAGAACAATTCTTAGGCACGTGTTCTTAGACGAACGCGCATGATCGTAATCTGTTCAAAGATGGAGCGCGCAGAGCAATTTGCGGCACATTTCCGGAGAAACGGGACCATACTTCGCAGCGAACCATGGAAAAGAATGGCACGAGTGAACATTGTTGCCGATTCAATTTAATTTGTAACTTTCCGGTGCCTATTTTATAGACTCCGCCGTTCTCAACTCCCACATTCCCCTCGCGGTGAATCTACGCACGTCCACTATTCCGGAAATGCCGAGACTGTTTTCCATGCACGGCGCCGACCGACTTTCAAAGTTTACACTTCGCTTTTATTTATCTCTTCAAGACCATCTCTTGAAGAATGAATAAACCTCGTCAGATTTTCAAGCTTTGCTTTGAGGGTTTCGACTGTCGCGCCGCAGTTCGATGGCAGCACTTCGATGGTTAGACAGAGGTTCCTGCTGTTTAACACTTTTCGTGACCGCGCCTATTCCGATCGATAGTATGTAATCGAGGACTTCAAGTTCAAATCTTGGCGCTTTCCTAGCGCTTCTGGACAGCAAACGCCATTTAAAGGGTAAAAGACGCAGCATTTCATCAGTTTCGCTTTTGATTTTTTTTTTTCCGCAGCAGGGGGATGTTTAACACTCTTTCGCAGTCGAGGAGGTGAGCGCTTGTGGTTTCGGTTGTGGCGTCGACGTCGCTCGCGGGTTCTCCTCGAAAACGGCGAATTTCGACGCATTCTGATCAATCTGAGCATCAATCTCTAGATGATGGTCGCAGCACAGACACGGAAGACGACTTCGATTCGCCAGACTTCGGTGCGGACGGCGATAGTGCGCCAAACCACCACGGAACATCAGCAGCTATATGCCGGTAAGTTTTGCTCTCTACACTGGCCGTTTTGTCACTGTCGAGCGTTGATGTAAACGTATCCGGTGCGTTGCAAAGATGACAGCTCTTATCTGCAAGGTGTCAGCTTGCGGTTGTGCAAGGTGTATCCGGCTGCAGAAAGAGCGGCATTCTCTCCGCAAAGACAGCGCGGAGTGAACTTTGACCTGGCACTCCGTAATGCCACGCGGCGGCTTCTTCGTGTCGTTTTTAACCGCAGAAATCGTCAGAGAGATATGCAACCACACAAATAAGTATGCGTGGGCGCATATTTTCGAAACGCCAAGGAACAGTGAGAGGGTACGGACCCCGAAGAGAGGTTTTCTTTTTTCTGTCGTCTGAACTCTAATACAGCGAAGCAAAACTAGTGACAGTGCTTGACCATATGGTACTACTGTGTTATAGCTCTGGTGGCACAGGCAGCAAAGTTTACCGCGAAACTATGAATGCGACTGGAAGCGCTCACGAATACCACATATTAGTCCGTGTAATAATGAAACCAAAAAGCATAAGGCAGTTTGCATATTATTATTAACCATATTGCATACATTATTAACCATATTCAGGCAAGTTAACAAAACCTAAAGGAACACTAAAAAGAAACAATCCATTGGTTTAGATTGATAAAGTGTGCTCGGAGAACTCTTGTGTAGTTTATTTCACCACCATGGGTTTATTATTCGAAAAGAAACCAAGTTCAAAGTTTCATTTTTAAATGTGGCGCCGAACTTCGTAATTCGTGACGTAAAAGACTTCCAAGAGCAATTAACGTATTTTGGTGCCACTGGCTCAACGAAATTCCCACAAACTCGTTAGGTCAAGTCTCTGGCCCCCTCAGAGGACAATGTACTTCGATTTAACCGATTAGGAACTACGTAGGCCCAAGCAGGCGCCGTCAAAAATATGTGACGTCACGGCAAATGGTGCGGGAATTCCAAGGAAGCGTCGCCACCAGTATTTTCTTTTTTGCGCGTTTTCTCGCTTATTAAGCGTCTTCGCGCAGAAAGCGTGGCGTTTTTGGTATCGTGGAAGACTTCTTTACTAATGCGAGAAAAATCGATTTGCTCTTTATTGTCCCTTTAATGTCATCTGGTGACAAAATGAAAATTGCTTAAGCCTCGTTCCCGTCCCGTTTAATGTCCTTACATAAAATGTTTCAACATTTATCCGCGTTCGTTGGACAACAGAAAACGGCATGCAGAAAGAAATATCGGAATGTCTATACTTCACTGGCAAAGTGAATAGGCTATTATCCAACGCTCTTTTAACTTCCGCTGAGTTACTACCACACCTTAACGAAATAATTTGTGGCGCAAATCGAACACGAGGAAAAAATTCTGGAGCCTTCCCCTACGGGGAAAATGGAGGCAAGCGAAGCTATAGGCGTGCACGTGCCTCAGCTACTAATTTTCTTTCTTTCTTTCTTTCTTTCTTTCTTTCTTTCTTTCTTTCTTTCTTTCTTTCTTTCTTTCTTCTTATTCTTACTTCTTTCTTTCTCTTTCTTTCTTTCTCTCTTTCTCTTTCTTTCTGTTTTTCTTTCTTTCTCTTCCTTTCTTTCTCTTTCTTTCTTCCTTTTTTTGAAGTTTTTTGAAGTTTACTCACATGAAATAAATACATATTGATTGCAAACACTGTATGACCCTTTCTTTCTTTCTCTTTCTTTCTTTCTCTTACTTTCTCTCTTTCTTTCTCTTTCTTCCTTTCTTTCTCTTTCTCTCTTTCTTGCTTTCTTTCTCTTCTCTCTCTCTCCTTCGTTCTTTCTTCTTCTTCTTTCTTTCCTTTCTCTTTCTTTCTTTCTTCTTTTTGAAGTTTTGTTTGAAGTTTATTCACGTGAAATAAATACATATTGATTGCAAACACTGTATGACCCTTTCTTTCTTTCTTTCTTTCTTTCTTTCTTTCTTTCTTTCTTTCTTTCTTTCTCTTTCTTTGTTTCTTTACTTCTTTCTTTCTCTTCCTTCTTTCTTTCT
>NC_051180.1:49880822-49908322 GCF_013339695.2 Rhipicephalus sanguineus | reverse complement strand
GCGTTAATGATCGCCTAAGGGAGCGCGCATTATCGATTAAGAATGGTGTGGATTCACACCTGTCGGTGCATTGCACTTCGTATGATCCGCCACGGTGGTGTAGTGGTTAGGGTGCTCGACTGCTGAACCGAAAGTCGCGGGATCGAATCCTGGCCGCGGCGGCCGCATTTTCGATGGAGGCGAAGATGCTTGAGGCGCGTGTACTTAGATTTAGGGGCACAATAAGGAACCCCTAGGTGGTCTAAATTTCCGGAGCCCTCCATTAAGGCGTCCCTCATTATCATATCATGGTTTCGGGACGTTAAACCCCAGCAGTTACACTTCGTATGGCTGCGCACTACTGGAGACACGCGTGTGATAGGAAGGAGCATGGAAACATTACCACGTGAAGTACGCAAAGCCTTTCACGTAACGAAGGAGGCAGATGGATGCATAGGTGTGCCTTCCGTGTCTTTTTACAAAAGTAAATATGTTTAGCTATCGTTGTGAAAGGGTTTACTTCTTTCATAGTAATGAGATAATTTACACGTGCTGCACCTTCATTGCGTGCGCATATTTTAAATGTCCATATATTTCGGTGATGTGTGGAAAACAGATTAAATGAAGGTATGGTATCCTATCCTGTCTAAACTGTTTTCTATTTTTCCTTTCCTATTTTACGCCACAAATTCTTTCGGTGAGCTATGCCCCAACTCGGTCAACTTTGTACTCTGCAACTACCACACCATGACCTAACACTTTTTGTGGGGTTTTCAGCTGGTGTCGACGAAGATCGTAGCGTAAATTTGAACAAATCTCATGGCAACAAGCTGAAAGAATTTTTATCAATATGGTTACGAAAAGTAGATGTTTTTTATTATTATTTTATCTGACACTGTGCCACGTTTCTTACACGAGTGTGCGGGCGATTGTATCATACAAGATTTTACTTGTCTTAACGCAGGCTATCTTCTATTCATTTACGCGTACACCCTTCATCAGAATGACAGCGCTGGTGCGATGTGTCGTACGCATACGTCGGCGGGCAACAGCTTTCAAAACCTATCACGAAAGCCAGGACGAGTCAAGCTATACGGTGGAGCTCGGCTCCAACGTTCGGACAGTGCCGACGGCACACCGACGACTCCTGGGCGGAAGGCAGTATTGTCTATAGCGTTCTGACTACGGAATGGTACGGCTTGGGGCGTGAAGCAGGCACCAACATGACTCTGCCACTCGCACATTTTCTTCTGCGAACGCAGGTTCGTAATTTTTCCGATGAAAGAGATAGATAGAGAGAGAAGAATAAGATGAAAGTTTCACTTATGTATGTGCGGTACCGGTTCCACCACTAGATTCAATGTATCTGGCGGTGCTTTAGTTTACTATGAAGATATGCAAGTAATTTTTTTCTGCAATTATAGCGATTTATCAATTATGAACCTCCGGACACCATCGCTTTTTCTATCACGTTGTTTATTGGTCATTAATCAATGTGAAAGAAAATTAATTACAGGCGCTGTGAAATATATATATATATATATATTGTGTGACAGAATGGTGCAAACCAAATAGAATAGGTCTGAGCATTGCTGCGCCACACACGCCAAATAAACTGCCATGATCTGGACGTCTAATTTCTCAAGCAGTCCTTAATTACCCATACATTACACTCTGCACCCTAAAACGCACGATCACGCACAATCTGTGCCTTTTTTATACAGTATTCGGCTCTTGCATCCGCTTTAAGTGCCACGTACCACAGTCACGACCGCAATATCTGGCTCATGAGAACTTCCTTCACGAACCCTAGCACAAATGCGCAGGTGGAAAGCTAATTTTCCGTCGTGTGGAAGCGGCATTTCTCTGAAGCACAGGCTACTTGTTTTTGAACTTCAACCAGTTAGCTTTAGCGAGGCATTCTGAAAGATAGATCGACGCGCGATTGTGTTATCACACAATCGCGGCAAACGCTTTCCGATACGCTTGTCTGTTTCTTGTCACGGTAAAGCCGCCAACCGATAACGCGGGTTTCGAAGCAAATTTTATGTCTCTCGGAGCCATGAAGAGCGTCACGAACACTTTCAACGCGTACAAACATTAAGCCTATGGTGCTACTATAGCGATCGACGAGGATTAACAGCGTAACAACGTTGTTAACAACAGCCTAACAACGTAGTACACCGCGGCGGAAAACCTCACTACGCAGCACAGCGAGACAAAGAAAAGTAAGGATTTTCACCTAGCCGTCATCAACCGCAGCGGGTGGTACCGCACTTCCGTGATGGAGAGCGAAAGTCTGACCAAAGAACTGCTCGAGAGAGCACATTCGATGGGCGTGGGAAAAAGAAAGCAGGGGCCTCTGACACACACACGTGCGACAGATCCTTCTTCGGTCGCTGGTCTGTCTTGGTATGGCAGCGTACACCGGGTTAAGCGGCGAAAACAAAATGTCAACACAAGCGCTGTCCTTTTGTTTTCGTGTTCGTCATTCCACCCGGTGTTCGCTGCTACATTCCGTAATGATCAATCTACTAGCCCACAAGTACTATCGCACTCAGTATGAGCTACATCATGCGAGCGCGTGGCCGAGCGCTCTGCAAGGTAGTACAGTGGCGCCGATCATGGCATATTTTCGAGTTATCTGGAGAGAGTTTGGCTACTCGTGCGAGCCCGCATCGCCCCCACTTGCCTGCTTTCACCCTCGAAGTTGTCATTTTCGAATCTGATATCACCGCAGTTCAAAACGAGGGCGAGGGTGAAAGCAAGCGGAGGCGATGCGCACTCGCAGGGCCAGCAAAACTCTCTCCCGATAACTCGGAAATATGGCATAGTCGGTGCCTCTGTGCAACCTTTGCAGAGCGCTGGGCCACGCGCTCACATGATGTAGCTCATACTTAGCGCGATAGTACATTTTAAGCTTTAGGCTTGCTGGCAGCGCAGTGCCGCCGACGCGCGGGCGAACTAATTCGCGGAGAGTTTCTTCACGAATGTTTAACTTCTGTTATATAAACATTGCTTTGTCCTTAGCGGAAAGGAAGAAAAAACAACAAACGTAACATTAATTTTATTAGTTTCTTTTGTTTTTTACTTGCGCCGTTTCCATATTGGAAAAGGAAGCTTATGAGGAGGCCTTTTGATGCGTACGAAGGGGATAGTTTCGTACCAGACCTCGCTCTGCGATTGCTCTTACAATTTTTTCCCTTTCTGTACTTAGGTCCCATATTGCACTTAACTATATGCATCGTGCCTTCATTCTGACCAGAACATTCGGAATTGTTCGAGAACGTCCACGTACAGGCGCCGCCATTGTTAGAGGTAACACGGTGCGGGCGGCCGCGCTGCGCGGAGCGCCACGACGGGCGCCGCACGAAGTATTGCGGCACAAGCGCGATCAGTGCCAGAGGCAGGGCTAGCTGCGGGTCATCTGCTACGGTTCCTCCCACCGCGCCGCAAGCGGTGAAGCCTAGATGGCGCGCGCGCTTTACTAGAGCTAGACTTACTGTATATGCTACCTTTAGTAACTCTAACCAGAGCTAGTGTTACTGTATATCCTACCTTAAGGTAGCAGAGCTGCGCATCTGTCTTCCAAACGCCGCTAGCAACCACGCATTGCGGAGAAGCTGAAGCTCGGGCTAGTTTTTGTATTTCTCGACGCCGCCGCGGCAGGGAACTGAATTAACGCTTGTCATCGACAGCCAATGTTTATCGCCGGTCTTCGACACGCCTGACATGTTAATCGGCGACACGGTATAGGCATGTCGCCTGCAAATGCAAAGAGCGACTTCACCGCATAGCTGTGGTTGCTAGCCGGACCTATGCGCAACTCTGCTATCTGCTATTTTTGTATTTCTCGATGGCGCCGCTGCAGCGAACTGGATAGACACTAGTCATTCACATTAAAGTAAATCACCGGTCTTCGACACGCCAAACATGTCGACCGGTGACCCGGTAGGCATGTCGCCTGTAAAAACGGAGTGAGTCTTCGCGACATAGCCATGGTTGCTAGCTAGACCTATGCGCAACTCTGCTACCCAAAGGTAGCATATACAGTAACTCTAAACAGAGCTAAAGTCACTGGAACAGGAAAAGTACCGCGTTCGTTTTTTCTTCGCCGCCGCGCCCTTTCGACGGCTTCGCCACATAAAGCGTTCAGCTCGCTCGCCCAGCTCGCCTCGCTAGCGTGTCCCGACCGCCGACGCACGGCGCTTTGAAAGGCGATTGTTTTTACAGCTTCAGAAAAGCATGCAGGAACATTACGACATCCCGTATCGTTTTGACACTTCATCGCAAGCCTGTTGAGGCATCGATGAAGGCCTGGGTGCTGCACTTTCGGGTGCAGCAACCGGCAGGAAACAGGCGAGGCCCTCTTTGCAATTCCCAGAGGGAGAAAGGATGCCAAGCGACAGGCTGTGTGGATGTACAGAATACGGCGCGAAAAATTTGTTCCCACGACTGATACCCGCCTTTGTGAGGCAAGCGTTTCATTGAGAATTCTCAAATGTGGTTTCGGGGAATGTTGGCGTCTCCGCAGCCCTAGTGCAGCTTGTTTCGCGTGGTTGCTGCAGAAGGTTCATGCAGAATCACATTCCCGGGCACTCCTAATTATGTTTAGCGTAAAATTGCCGCCTTTGGGCTCACATATAATGATCAATGCGCCATGAAACCTGACTGCTACAAATTGGTACTGCGTGACGTGACTGTATGACGAACCTAAATAACAGTGTTTACCATGAAAATAATGGTATGCACATAATGTAAGGCATCATTTATATGCCATGCTCTTGGTGCACCCGCGACCGGTTCGCTGGCTTGATATGCACTAAGATTGGAAGCGCGTGACGTGACTGTATAATTGTGCCGTTTGTGTCAATCCGGCATATCCCACGCATTGTGGGAATCAGTCTAATGCGAAGTAGCCAGCAATTAGCTGCATATATCACCTTGTTCGTCTTTGAGGCAGATGAAGTCATTCATGTCATGACATCTAGTTCACTATATATCGCATGTTTGTCATGCATGCATGCATGTAGAATCTGGTATATACAACGCATGACCTGTAATTTATGTTCGTCACGCACCGATGTCATGCCATACCAAATTTGGTATACATCCAGTTAACAAAACGGCCGGAAGCGCACAAAGACAGTGTAATGTAAAACATGCCGTACATGTCATGCATGTTATGGTTTTCACGTTACCACCTGCCACTCATGTTCGTCATACAGTCACCTCGCGCTATACCAATTTTGGTGTATATCAAGCTACCGAACCGGCCGCGAGCGCACCATGAGCGTGGCAAGCAAGTGATGCTGTACATGGTATGCAAGTCATGATTTTCATGTTACCACCTGTCACTAACGTTCATCATACAGAAATATCTCGTCATATCAATTTTGGTATATATGCATTTCACTAAACGACAGCGAGCGCCTTTAGACAATGTCATGTAAGTCATGTTTTACATGGTATGCCTGCCATGATTTGCACGATATAACCAGTAACTTATCTTCGTCATACACTCTTGTCACGCCATATCAATTTTGGTGTGTATCGAGCTAGTGAAGCGGCCGCGAGCGCACCATGAGCTTGGCACGTAAATCATAACGTACATGGCGTACATGTCATTATTTTCATGTTACCACCTGTAGTTTATATTTGTCATACAGTCATGTTATGTCATACCAATATTGGTATACATCCCATTAACGAAACGGCCAGGAGAGCACATAGTCGTGGGCGGATAGATAGATAGATAGATAGATAGATAGATAGATAGATAGATAGATAGATAGATAGATAGATAGATAGATAGATAGATAGATAGATAGATAGATAGATAGATAGATAGATAGATAGATAGATAGATAGATAGATAGATAGATAGAACGTTCAAACTCGCACAAGTTCGCTAAGAAATGATTTGCATTTAATAAATGCCGACAGCCAAACGCGTAAATTCCGCGCAGTTCGCATTTCTTTGTCGCGTTAGTACGCGTGCGTGCGTGTGTAGGCAAGTGAAAACTGCCGCTATTTCTTTCTTAATCAGTTGGAGAAGAACGTATGCTTCATTCGGGGCTGCAAAAGCGCACGCAATGCGTAAAACATGCGTTACTCCGCGTGAAATGAACACCGCGCCGCCGCAGCTTCGGCCGCGCTGGACCAAATATGGCGGCGGGCAGGACGGTCGCGGTACTTTTCTCGTTCCAGTGACTTTAACCAGAGCTAACCAGAGCTAACCAGAACGCATGCGGGGAAGTGGGAGCAACCGTAGCAGACGTCGCGGAGCTCACGCCGCCTCTGGCGCTGATTGTGCTTGCGCCGCAATACATCACGAGGCGCCCGCATGGTGGTCTGAGGAGCGCGGCCACGCGCGCCGTGTGACTTCTAACAGTGGCCTCGCCTGTACCTTCAGGTGTTGTTTGCGGCGAGTGATAAGTCGTGCAAGAGTTTCCGATGGGGAAACCCGGTCGTCGAGAATACAAGTACGCTTGTCATATTTTAGGCTGTTTCCAAACTAGATATTTAGGCGTATTTTTCGCATTTATACGGGGAGCATAGTTTCCTTTTCGGCGGAGATGGAAGTGGACTCACCTGCACGCCCACCCGATTTGCCGGCGTCCACGTCGGCAGCCTCAAGGCAGCGGAACTGCGTTTCCAGTGACAGTGAGGCTACCCTTATTGACACTACCGAGAGCGCCGACAGCTCCGACGACGAATACGTGACCGTCATGAGCCAGAAAGCAAAGCGGAGGATGCTCCGGGCATCCGTGGACGCATCTGCTGTGAAGGCCCCGCAAAGCCCGCCGAAGTACACCGACCTCTTCTTGCCTACGCAACCATCCATCAACATGAGACTACTGAACAGGCTAGCTGTGTCTTCAGAGCTCGAGGCACTGTTGCCGAACAGTATTGAGGATATCAGAGTGAATCCCCGAAAAAATGTTGTGGCAGTGGACGTCGCTCAAGCGTCAGCGTTAGATTCACTGAGCAAAGTCGCCGTCCTCGGTGGCATGAATGTTCGCACTATCATTCCGCTAGGAAAACAGGCAGCTACAGGCGTCATATATGACATTGATGTGACCATCTCGAACGAAGATCCGCCAATTCTTATTAAGCCTGCTCATAATGGGCCCCAAGTACTCCAGGTGTGCCGTTTAGGAAAGTCGAGATTCGTGAAGATTGACTTTAAGAGTGATCGCCTGCCGTCACATGTTAAGGTGGGTCATGCTGTGCGGCCCTTTGTTCCTAAGCCGCTTCAGTGCCAAAAATGTCAGAAATTTGGTCATGTGAGCGCCGTCTGTGGAAATTCTACAACATGTCCTCGTTGTGGTGCACCACACTCTGCCGACAACTGTAAGGCTAATTCCTATAGTTGTCCGAATTGCCAAGGGCCCCGCGACGCCACACCAAAAGAATGTCCGAAAATAAAGCAGCAGATTTCGGTTTTGAAGAAAATGGTGAGGGACCGTTCGACTCACCGAGAAGCGGTTGCTGTCGTCAGGAGACATCATTCTCGTCGCAGTCGTCGCAGACGCTCATCTAGAAAGTCTGCCTGCGGTATCAAGCCTGCTGTAAAGCCTCCTTTCGTTGAATCGGCCTCATCACCACGGAGTCACCATGGAGGAAGCGAATGTCTCGCCGCCGGTGTGAAGCCAGTTGGTAGAGATTCGCCGTGTGTGGTTACTGTTCGGCAAAAGGAGGTGCGTCGTCTGTCCCCTGGTAGAGAGGCTAGGTGGTGGTGTGGTGTCCGGGCAAGATGCCTTATGTGGGTCCTCAGTGCTTCAACCACAATATGAGTCTTTATGAGGTGGTCCTTGGCGATGGCTATGGTCGCCGCTGTTGAAGCACTTTGAGGCAGGCCTAAACAAATCCGGAGGGTCTGGGCCTGAACATCTGTAGCATGCGTCGACTTGTCTTCTTTGCGTTAGTTAATGCAGGCAAACTGTATCGCAGGAAACCGAGAAACAGCACCCTGTGCAGTTGTAACATAGCACTGGGCGACATTCCCCAAGTCTTTCCAACGAAAAACTTGAAGAGGTGAGAAATGCCTGCCAACCGCTTTTTCAGGTACGAGACGTGAGGACTCCATGATAGTTCTCTAATATGACGCCAGGAACTTGTGTGATCGACAATACGGTATACTTTGACCATTGATTGATACACTGTAGTTAGACATGGGTTTGCGCGTAAAAGCAGAAGAGCACACTTTCCGGTAGAAATTTCCAGGCCTCGATCATGGAGGTACAGAGCAACTTGAGTGGCTGCTCTCTGGATTCTCGCTCGCAGCTGCAGGCGAGTTACAGCAGATGTCCAGACGCAGATATCATCTGCGTAAGTTGACAAACAAATAGTGCTTGGCAGGTGTGCATGGAGAGCAATCAGCGTAAGATTGAACAGCACAGGGCTGAGCACACCGCCCTGGGGAACACCACGATAACTGTAGTGTAGGGAAGTGTCCCCGTCCTCCGTGATCACAAAAAAGGATCTCATGCAGAGGTAGCTGCGTATCCATTTAAACATTCGACCGCCCACTCCGACGTCTTCTAGCGCGGCAAGGACGGCTTCATGAGTAACGTTGTCATAGGCCCCTTTGACGTCGAGGAAGAAAGAAGCGCAAAGACGCTTGCGGCCTTTCTCGTGCTCCACGAAGGTGATTAGGTCGATGAAGCTATCAATTGATGATCGACCACGGCGAAAGCCGGCCGTGGTATCTGGGTAGATGCTATTGTATTCGCGTTTGATGAGGCATCTAAGGCTTTCGCCTTAATATTTGACTATAAGGCTATGTCTTGCATTCCTGTCTTCCAGTTTCACTGAATTTTTAAGGTAAAGGAGAACTCCGCAATATTTATACCGAAGTGGGTGCTTAATTTGCCGCACATGCGCGTGCGCGTGCTTGTGTGTTTGTGTGAAGCCAAAAAGAAAGCTACTGTTATTTAGTGTTTGTACCATCATAATGTTGTGATACAACTGTATCCAGCTGTAAAAACGGTTTGATGGCATTCGAAACTATGAGTAGCTGTGCTTTGAGACTTTGGCGCAGTGAAGACCCTTGCAGGAAATTTTTATGTTTTTTTAGAGGAGCCCGGCGACACAAATAAGCTTGTCGTTTTCGCCGCTTTCTCTGGAACTTCGGAATGTTCCGATGTCAATGCGCAAATGGCAACGTGAAAAACAAAGCTGTTATAATTTTATTTTAAGAAAAAAACATATTGGTTTCGGGATAGAGGGACGCACAACGGCTATTTTTGGGATCGGAAGTGACGTTTCATCACGTGGGAGTGATGACATTGGCCGGGCGTTTTGATTGGTTTGACGCGACATGTCGCATGTAATATTCATATGGTCCCAGCTAGGCAACAGTACTGTGCGCTAAAAATTTAAAAATGTACTTTTTATACGTTGTCAGATACAGAAGAATTTCTGTTTCTAAATATGAAATTTTGAAAACAATTGCAGAACGACGCTAGTTGCGCTGCACAACTGGCACCACGGTGCGAATATTCCGACATGTCTCTGTAAGAGGCGCACGGTGATTGGAACCAGCCTTTGACGTCAGTGGGAAAGTGAAATCCGAAAGGGAACGTTTCTTGTCGTCGTCTGCTGGGGTTTTGAAGCTTGAAGACTAATAACTTCCGTTACCGTACACCAATTTCAATCATTCTTTTTGCGTTCATCTCAGTATTCAGCATTAGACACACTCTAGCGCTGCAGAATGCAGGCGAAAAAAAATTGGCCGCGTATCTGCGTGCTTCGCTGCAAATGTCGTGTAAAGACGATAGAAGAGGCGCTGTGTGAGATATGGACGCCATCTGGCAATACGTCGGGAAACATGAGTGCTGTGTTGCGTGCTGGTAGTCCCGGCGCAGCAGCAGGCGAAGACCGGCGGTGACCAACGCGACCGGCGGGGACACCAGCCAGCCCGAAAACGCGGTTTGGCGCGAAGCGCTGAAGCAGAGAAACGTCCGCACTCGACGAGTACTCTCCACACACTCTTTTATTTACACGTCGCCTGGGTAAAACAGGAACGCCAGAGCGGCGCCCACAACCGGCAGCCTGAAGGCCGCCCACAACGCTGCTTTTTCATTTTTTAAATATTTTTTTTCACCTTCTTGGCCTTCTCAAAACTAAAGTTTTTCAACACCAACCCATGGCATTCGTACAGTGCAATACAGAACCGAAACCGAAACACAATTTGCTCGTGCGAAGGGCACGGAGGAAGGCAAATGTCAGCGCAGTCGCATTTTCAGCTTTGTTGAAACAGTGCTCACTAGACGACGACGAAGTAAAAGAAGGCACAGGACAGGCGCTGCCTGTCCTGTGCCTTCTTTTACTTCGTCGTCGTCTAGTGAGCGCTGTTTCAACAAAGATGAACGCATACCAACTCGCTCAAGCTTCCATTCTTATGCATTTTCAGCGCAGCTTAAGAAACTAGGGTCCTTAAAATTACGTATGTATGCATTTTCTATTAAAGGAACACGCCACCTAATACTTACCTAGTGATGTTGCACCTCAGATATGCATGATATTTACTTTTTGACCGACAACGTTCACAAGTATGAACAGCCGAACCAGTTCAAGACGGCTGGCCCTTGGGCAAGTGGTTCAACTTTGGCCGAGTGGCTGAATCGAGGGACGTGCCGACAAACAGAAAGACAGAAAGACAGACCAAAATTTCTGCGTTTAAGTTCCCCAAGAAAGACTATCGTCTTTAAAAAACATGGCTGATCCCTCTGTCATAGGAATCGGTATAACGCGCAAGTGAAACGTGTCTTCACAGACGTTGTTGAGCGTTAGTTGTGCATTCTTTCGCCCCAAGCGCAAAGGAATGAATGCTACAGCATCAAATTGTAATGTTACACGAAGAACGGCAAGCTGCTAGAAACTTGCAATGCGCTGCTCAAGCAGAAAGGACGCGCTGAATGAACATACACAGGATGAGCGCGAACTGTCACAGTTGTAACTTATTTCTGTGTGAGCAGCGCGATCCTTTCGCAAAAGCGGCCGCTGCAGTGAGCGAGGTGACCTTTGTGCTCTGAACGGAAACTTGCAGGCAGAGCGCAAGACGTACAAACCACCCAGATCACGAGATAAGCGCCCGCACGAGAGACCATTCCCTGTCGAGGTGCGCGCTAATCCGCGTGGGGGACGACTTTTAAAGCGCGCTCTTCCAGCCCTTCGCGCCATCTCGCTAGTGATAACGAAAACACGCTGTACCGCCGATCTCTGAGTACCGCCACCGGCAAATGGTGTACATAAATGGCTCGCCGTTAGTGTGGCAGAGAACATGCCGTCTGTGGCGGAGTCGTTTCGCGCTGCGCGCTGGCGATCGAGAGGTCGTAAGTTCGACTCCCGGTGACGGAACTTTTTTTTCTTTGCCATATGTTTCTTTGCCATACGCGGCCAGAAAGTACATAAAGAAACAAAAATGAAAGAAGCACGTAAGACCTTTCTGCATATCTGCGTGTTTTGTTTTGAAATAAAAGGAGGAAGTAGTGGAATTTATTCCTTTTTTTCTGCATGCAAACTCAACAGGTGTATTAAATAATAATAATAATAATAATAATAATAATAATAATAATAATAATAATAATAATAATAATAATAATAATAATAATAATAATAATAATAATAATCTTTATTTCTCAATTCAAAACAAAATAGTGCACATATTAAGCACCCCAAAGCCACATAGGGCTTCAGGGGCAGTGCCTGGGAGCAGCAGAAAACAGCAGTGGTCTGAGGTTCTGCATTTGCATATAAAAGCAAACAGCGGTGGAGAGAGAACAACCAACTTTCTTAAGACGTTAAATAAATCATTCGTGGGAGAGCTTTTTTTTTACCTTATGTTTTTTTCCGAGTACGCAGTACACTTGGGGGCAGCTTATTAAGATTCAGAGGAACGTAGCAGTCGCGTATTCTTTCTCCATACCCTGTGTGACTCCTGGGTACTAGGAATGGACGCAAACAACGGGACGCAAACAACGTGTAGGAACATACTTGATTTTGAAGGCTTTGTTCTAAAAATGCCTAATCGCTACACTCTCCATTAGTAAGTTAGTAAAGTACGGCATACATAAAGTTTTGAAAACATCATTTTTAGCGTTGAGGTTGAGATCATAGCTGGCAATAATGCAGTCAACAATATAGTCAAAGACAACAATATAGTCAAAGCTTTCATTTCTAGGAATGACCATGAATTACCGTTTGAATTACGCTTTGCCCCTTCCGTTGGTGAATCCTTGCACCATAACCCAGCTGAAACCAGTCGCGTCGACTTCTAGCTAATGGCAGCTAATGGCAGAGGCTTGTTACCAGGGAGTTTCGTTTGCTTTAGCAAAGTTATTTTTGTTGCCACGTTCCTGCTCTCTCTCGGTATCAGATAGTGCGCGAACATTAAACGTGAAAGCGCAGTTTTTAGGCTTTACTGGTGAAAGCCACCTGATTAGAAAACGCGTGCACTAGTGGGAGACTTCGGATTTTTGATCACTAGCGTCTCCTTAAAGAGAGTGGCTTGTTGGGCGTGTTGGTACATGGTTACAGTCAAAGAAAAAAATTGGCCGCGTATCTGCGTGCTTCGCTGCAAATGTCGTGTAAAGACGATAGAAGAGGCGCTGTGTGAGATATGGACGCCATCTGGCAATACGTCGGGAAACATGAGTGCTGTGTTGCGTGCTGGTAGTCCCGGCGCAGCAGCAGGCGAAGACCGGCGGTGACCAACGCGACCGGCGGGGACGCCAGCCAGCCCGAAAACGCGGTTTGGCGCGAAGCGCTGAAGCAGAGAAACGTCCGCACTCGACGAGTACTCTCCACACACTCTTTTATTTACACGTCGCCTGGGTAAAACAGGAACGCCAGAGCGGCGCCCACAACCGGCAGCCTGAAGGCCGCCCACAACGCTGCTTTTTCATTTTTTAAATATTTTTTTTCACCTTCTTGGCCTTCTCAAAACTAAAGTTTTTCAACACCAACCCATGGCATTCGTACAGTGCAATACAGAACCGAAACCGAAACACAATTTGCTCGTGCGAAGGGCACGGAGGAAGGCAAATGTCAGCGCAGTCGCATTTTCAGCTTTGTTGAAACAGCGCTCACTAGACGACGACGAAGTAAAAGAAGGCACAGGACAGGCGCTGCCTGTCCTGTGCCTTCTTTTACTTCGTCGTCGTCTAGTGAGCGCTGTTTCAACAAAGGTGAACGCATACCAACTCGCTCAAGCTTCCATTCTTATGCATTTTCAGCGCAGCTTAAGAAACTAGGGTCCTTAAAATTACGTATGTATGCATTTTTCTATTAAAGGAACACGCCACCTAATACTTACCTAGTGATGTTGCACCTCAGATATGCATGATATTTACTTTTTGATCGACAACGTTCACAAGTATGAACAGCCGAACCAGTTCAAGACGGCTGGCCCTTGGGCAAGTGGTTCAACTTTGGCCGAGTGGCTGAATCGAGGGACGTGCCGACAAACAGAAAGACAGAAAGACAGACCAAAATTTCTGCGTTTAAGTTCCCCAAGAAAGACTATCGCATAGAGAAAGAAAAAAAAGTTAAGAGTGGACACTCCCATAGACCCCGGCGGCCCAATCGACCCTAGCGCACCTGGTGGCTGGTGAGAGCAAGTGGCCTGCGCTTCCTGTTTCGGTTTCTATGGCGCGAATCTTGAATTACTCTGCGTAACCGACGTTTGGCTACTGCTAAAGTTAATACTTCCAGACCACTTTTCTTCGCTCAAATGGCAAAGCTATTGTTTGTCGTTTTGATTTAGCGATTCCCTATTTTGTGTAGTTCAACGGTTCGTGCGAAGTGAGGTCGTGACGTAATTTTTATTTCGATTAAGTTATAATAGAAAGAGATGCAGGTAATAACTCATCACGGCTTTATTCATCGTGCTCGTGTTCTATTTTGGATATAAATCAAATGTTTTTATTCAAAGGCAAGTACAGGCTGTGCATATAAAATGCACAAAATGAGAACAGCATCGCACAGAAATGAAAGGTAGACAACAAATGCATCGCGGCTTACAAATAAATTGTAACACATATTGTAACAAATACAGAAAGAACACAGACAACGCACACATCGCTAGAGTTGGCACAAGCTGGTTAAGAGTGACACACTGGGCCGTAAGGATCTATGGCAAACACAATATACCAGAAAAGCCAGGATTTATTCGTAGTCCGAGGTTTCGGGAAACGCGTCGCGAAGCATGCGAGACCCAGCGAACGCTCCTCAATGTTTCGCACCGAGCACAGCGCACAGACGCTCGCGTCGGTGGCAGACGCAGCACGCGTCGCCTCGGCTTGACGCATACGTTGCACACTTATTCACGTCTAGCTGCCGCATAGAGCCTCAAACATTTTTAACACATCTAGCCGTCCTTACAACATTCAGAAAAAGTTTACAACTGCACGAATAAGACACCTCGTAAGAAACACGCAGACACACGAAGCGCAACGTGTGTGTGTGCATGTTTCTATGTTTCTTGCGTGGTGTCTTATTCGGGCAGTTTTAACGTTTTTCTGAATAAATGACCCAACTAGCGCAACAGCACGTCATTCTACAAGGTTCGCTTGAAAACGTGCCTCACCTGTTGTCTCACACACGAAAACAACGACGCAACCGACGTGGACGAAACCTTACCGCTGTCATGCATGGGCTTCTCGCTGGTAGATGGATGGTGTTTATGACAGTATGGCTGAATATTATTAACCACGTAAGGTGTGTTGAATAAATTGTTTACATGTATAAAGAACATGCTAAATTTGGGCGTATAATTATTCTTTTGTAAGAACAATTCTGTTGGATTGATGACAACTTTTTTTTCGTTCGCGCTTGCGTCCTCTGGCGTTTGGTGAGAGCACTAGTTCGTTACGTAGTCGTGACGTACTTCCTGAGGCCAGATTTCGCGGAGTGTCCTCTCTTAACTTTTTTCTTTCTCTATGACTATCGTCTTTAAAAAACTCAAACGTATAAATAGGAAAAACCACGAGGCAGAAAGCAGAAAAGGTGGCACAGAGGTGGCACAGGGGTGACACACCCCTCTCTCTCACTGTCTGCTTACTGCCTCTCAGTTTTTGCTACTTTGTGTTTCAGTTTTAGTGCCTTTCTTCGAGAGCGTTCCCTTAACCTGCGCATAAATCCGAATGCGCGAGCATGTTAATTTGCGGTCAATAACTATGCGGCAACCACGACTGCGATTGAACCCGCCGCCACTATCTCAATAGCACAGCTGTTCTATACTCTAAGAAAAACAGGCCCGTCACTTATTAGTTTATACGAACGGAAACATACGACCGCACGTTCTGGAATTCACCTCATCTCCGCCAGTGTATGTGGAAGATTCCCTGGCGTGTGTAAAAATGGCGATGCGACACTTTGTGCACACTGATGACAGTCCCTGAGAGAAATAAACTTTCCACTTTGCAGAACAATTTGCTACCAATGTATGGGCAACAATATATCAGGAATGCTAAAGGTGGGGCTCCGATATTCTTTAGACCCTCCGTGCCCATCTCTCAGTCTCTTTTCACAGAAAACTAATCTCACCGACTCAAGGATTGCTGTTCTGTATGCTAGTCATGACTTGTTTTATCTTCAGGAGAAAAGTGCGAGAAATCTAGCAGTGAACTCACGTCGTGAGCGTATCCTGACTGCCTTGTGTCTCAGGGCACGCGAAACTCGCCGTCCTTTGACCTATGTATGTATTGCAATCAGGCGCTTATCTACTGCATGAAGGCGAAACTGAAATATTCGCGTGCGGAGACGAGCTAACAAAGCAATGAAAAACACTGAACAAATGTGTTGAATGCCTCTGTTTTTTAGTTTCATCTCAGCTTGCATATATGACATAACGGGCATATTGTTTCTAAAACTGCTATCTCTCTCTCTGATAAGGTGGTTATGTGGAAAAAGGCTAGAGTATATTATTTGCATTTTCCATGAAGTAAACAGTTTACTCGATAATTGCAATCGTGTGTCCTCTTGTTTTTCTTACCTAAAGATCTGTGAGATTGCCTTGCTACAGAGAAATTTGTAGAAGTAGAAAAACAAAAAAAAAACATGAAAAGTAAAGTTAAGAAACTACAAAGGCAAGGGGGTTGTAGACTAAATTGTTAAAGAGGATTGCGAGCACACTTTACCAGCCCAATGACGTAGCATTTCTGTATATTTGCTCACGAATACTCAGCATTCATCATAAAAAGATAACCGCAGCGCATGGTAAGATAACATTTAAGTTGCAAGTTATGCGTTCATGATGAGTTCTCCGAAAAAAATTGGCCGCGTATCTGCGTGCTTCGCTGCAAATGTCGTGTAAAGACGATAGAAGAGGCACTGTGTGAGATATGGACGCCATCTGGCAATACGTCGGGAAACATGAGTGCTGTGTTGCGTGCTGGTAGTCCCGGCGCAGCAGCAGGCGAAGACCGGCGGTGACCAACGCGACCGGCGGGGACGCCAGCCAGCCCGAAAACGCGGTTTGGCGCGAAGCGCTGAAGCAGAGAAACGTCCGCACTCGACGAGTACTCTCCACACACTCTTTTATTTACACGTCGCCTGGGTAAAACAGGAACGCCAGAGCGGCGCCCACAACCGGCAGCCTGAAGGCCGCCCACAACGCTGCTTTTTCATTTTTTAAATATTTTTTTCACCTTCTTGGCCTTCTCAAAACTAAAGTTTTTCAACACCAACCCATGGCATTCGTACAGTGCAATACAGAACCGAAACCGAAACACAATTTGCTCGTGCGAAGGGCACGGAGGAAGGCAAATGTCAGCGCAGTCGCATTTTCAGCTTTGTTGAAACAGCGCTCACTAGACGACGACGAAGTAAAAGAAGGCACAGGACAGGCGCTGCCTGTCCTGTGCCTTCTTTTACTTCGTCGTCGTCTAGTGAGCGCTGTTTCAACAAAGGTGAACGCATACCAACTCGCTCAAGCTTCCATTCTTATGCATTTTCAGCGCAGCTTAAGAAACTAGGGTCCTTAAAATTACGTAGGTATGCATTTTATATTAAGGAACACGCCACCTAATACTTACCTAGTGATGTTGCACCTCAGATATGCATGATATTTACTTTTGATCGACAACGTTCACAAGTATGAACAGCCGAACCAGTTCAAGGACGGCTGGCCCTTGGGCAAGTGGTTCAACTTTGGCCGAGTGGCTGAATCGAGGGACGTGCCGACAAACAGAAAGACAGAAAGACAGACCGAAATTTCTGCGTTTAAGTTCCCCAGGAAAGACTATCGTCTTTAAAAATATAAATTTGACGTCAGCCTAAGTAGTATATAAACATTCCAGCAGAGATTTTCTCTGCGCAACAGCCACACATCTCAAAGGCTATTCTTTTGTGTATTTCGCATGCTCGATTCAACGACTGGAGCCCGCAACACGTCACGGGCGGGCGACGCGGGTGGGTTAAAGGTTTCGTCATCCGTGCACTCCGATTTTACTAGTTTTCTCCGCATGTAATGCTTCTCTGCCTTGCCTCGATCACGAAACCTTGCTCTAACCGTGGGTAAAGAGAAAATGCTGCATCCATGCGGCGGCCTCGGCACACTGCCTCACCGCGCGTTTAGGTTTTAGGCATATTTTAAGGAAAAAAACATTGCGCCGCTTGTCGTTCAATTGTTCACACCTCCAGAAGTGACCCTTGTAGAGCACATCTTAGATACAGAAAGAGAAGGCGACATTACAAAACCTATCTCAAACGGGCTTGAGCCGTTGCATGATTTTTATTCCTTCTGGTGAACAAACGCGATATTAATTCTAAGAAAATTGAATGGACTGTTGAACACGTGATACGTTGAACACGTGACCAAAATTATTTTCTTCTGCATGTTCATCATTAGGGATTAAACGCGGTCTTTTTTACCAAAAGAAGCAGGGCCAAGATTAAAGCTGGTAATTCGCTCATCTGTAGTCATCTAACAGAAGCTTGTAATTTCCACCTAATGACCTAATTCTGCTTAGAAATTAGCAGTTTTCTGAAAGCCAACATATTTCTACTGACTGTTGAAGTGCTTGTTATTTGTATCAGTGTCAGCATGACCAGTAACACGTGTACAATAATAACGCAGGTTAATTTTTAGGAAAAATATCAGCGTGACAGGCAGTGCGGGCAAAAATCGATAAAGGGATCGAGGCTCAGATTGCAGCGCATAACAGAAGATGGCGCCAGGTGTCCCGCTGTTGATTTTAAAGTTCGCGTCCTTACCGTTCACACAGCTAGTTTTCAGCGCCATGAAACATTTCAGCCGCAAAAAGAAAAGTGTGGTAATGCCTTAAACTCCCTACGTTTTTTAATGCGAGGTCCCGCGTTCCGTAACTTTTCTGTCGTCAGGTGAAATTAGGTAGCCGTTCGTAGAAATTTGCGGAGCGAATGTATGTCTTACTGTTGAAACAGCAGGGATTTTGGCAGGGGCGGCACCCACGGGGGGCGCGGGAGCTGGGGGGGCTTGAGCCCTCCTCCTCCCCCCCTTCCCCCCCCCCAAACTGCACTACCCTTTGCATCCCAAGAGCGAACAGTCAAAACACAACGCATATGTTCCCGTCTCTCTGCCCCCCTGAAGGACTCAATTGTCGTTGGTTCCCCCCACCCGCCCCTCTTAAGAGATCCTGGCGCCACCCTGGACGGTGGCACCCTGTGTACTTTAAAGAGAAATCTTACGACGTAATAAAGTTTTTGATCGGATCTAAACACCACCAAGAATAATCGCGCAAAACGATCGTATATGAAGTGCGTCATACTTGCAAACTTGGAAAAAAAAACGTTTCTTTCTCAATAGAAACTACTACCTCGACGACCTGCCTATATTTTGTTCGCACCTAGCTTAAGTACCCGGATATCTATTGTGATTTCTTAAAAGTGACTTGATTCAATGTATAATGTATGAAAACCGACGAGGATCAACGTCCGAACTGAGTCTCGTAATAAAATTTGTGTCCACTGAATCATATTTTAGGCTTGCGTACACGTGGTTTAACATAACAAACAAGCTAATAACATGGGCTAACGTTCTCCTCAAGCTACAAGCATTATATATATTCTGTCTATCGACAATAGCTCAAAACAGAGATTCCGCAGTTAGTTTTGGAAGACAGGGATCAGCTTTAAATTGGTAAATTGGTTCTAATCAAAATGTTGATTAAATGTTCTCATGGTCCGGTGAAATAAAACAACATCTTGTGCGACGTTCCTGCAATATTTATAACTTACATGCTGACATCCTACTGTTTTTAAAATCGACCGGTTTAAGCGACCGCTTGTAGGCATTCAATAGACAGGCGCATATGCACCCTGACAGTGCCACCTTCCCTCTTCTTTCTTTCTATTAATCCCTTCATCCCTTTCCCCCAGTGTAGGGTAGGAAACTGGACGAGCGTTTGGTTAATCTCCCTGCCTTTCATTCATTTCCTTCTTCCTACATGCTGACATATTCGCGCACTTTTAACGGCGAAGCTGTTTAGCTGCCGTTATATATATATATATATATATATATATATATATATATATATATATATATATATATATATATATAATATATATATATACAAATCTGGTTGCTTCTAAGTGTTTCGAGGCCGTCCGTACCCGATTATGCATCGTGATATATATATAGATATATATATATATATATATATATATATATTATATATATATATATATATATATAATATATATATATCACGATGCATAATCGCGTACGGACGGCCTCGAAACAACTTAGAAGCAACCAGATTTGTCTTCAGAATCGTCCAGTTTCGCTGTTTCAAGGCTCGCGCGACTTAGTGCTTAGTGCAAGCTGCGTCAATTCTTTTTCTAAGATCTTGCTGATTGAAAATTAAGCGGGTAATAAATAAACACACTTTTGTACCGTAGTACATGCAACGAGATTACTCGAAAAGTTCAATTACATAGACATAAGAGTACCCTTCAGGAAAACCTATATATTCTGTTGCAATGCGCACAAATTGACATGTTTCATATATTTTTACTGCAATGCGAGAATATTGCACATATGACTCATAGCGACGCATGTTCACTCACAGACGCGCTGTTAAACGCACAGGATGTATTGGTTCCTTACTTTCTTAAAAAAAAAAACACATGATGCGTCATGGTGAAATGCCAGCCCTGCCATCTGTTCTGTTAACACCATTAATATATAACTTGGGGAAAGCAGCCATCTTTGCAGATATTGAAAAAGAAACAACAATTGTCAATAGAATTCGACTGTCGGCAGCGGTGGCAAATGCCAGTGAATATTGAGCACTGACGACAAGTTCGCAAAAAAATTAATAAAAAAAAATTGGCGCAGCTTTGAAAGGCTGGACCAAACATCGTAGCTGGGCGGCATTCCTTGTTTCTCTTTATTTTTCTCTTTCTTTCTCTTTCTCTTTGTTTTTTGCATCTTTTTATCTACTTCTTCTTATTTATTTATTTATTTCTCACTCCGTCTATGTCTTTCTCTTTCTCGCTCTTTCCCTCTGCATACGTTTCTCTGTCTTTTTATCTTTTTATGTCTTTAGTCCCTTTATTTCTTTCTATTTTTATCTTCCCCTTTCTTTCTATCGCTTTTTTTCTCTCTATTTTCCATCTCTTTCTTTTTATCTCTCTTTTTTCACGTGTTCGCTTTCGTTTGACACTCACACCTGCTGTACACGGTAGTGCGGCTTGCCACATTCCTGTGGCGCATACCCACCTGAGGAGTTTCGCAAGACGGAGCACAAGTTACCGATAGCTCAAACAGCTTCACCGTAAAGAGAATGAAGAAAGCGCGTGCCGGTTTATGATGATGATAGTTTTTTCACGACGGAACACAACTTACGGACAGCTTAAATAGCTTCGCTGTGAAAATGTCCGCAGCGTATCGCGTCGTACCAGTGATATGGCTGACCACGCCACGGAAGAAAGACGCTGTCCGCAACGAATGACAGGTTCCGGGGTCATTGTGACATGTAGGTCATGGTCCGTCGGTGCGTGTTTGACATCTCCGCGTCAAACCTGTCTGATAACTTGCTGGCAAACCCGACGATCCAAAAAATACAAATAAAAAATAAATATGGGTGCACCCGCGAGAAAATCGACCTTAAAAAGAAGCTTTTGTTCGGGATCTTCTGTAGAGATACATTGAAATACAGATACCGTTTTTACCGCCACCTCTGCGCTGATTTTGAAAAATGTTTATTGCGTATAAAATGAAAAAAAGAAAACGTTAACTCTACTGGGTTAGTGCTGCAAGGTTTAGTTATTTAGCTTCTCAACTGATTGGACACAATGTACAAATCTGCAATATTTCGGGAAAGAAAAAGTTTCGCAATCAAGTAACTCATCTGTGAAAGACGATTTCACAAGTCTACTAACAGATCCTGACAATTCATCTATGAAGTATAATTCTTATGCATGAGACATTTCTCTAAAATATACCCTTTAATTGCGAGAAAGACTTATCTGAAATCATCTCCACGCATTGAAACAATTTTACGTGACACGTAAATTCGTACGTCAAGACTTTTCCACTTTTATCCACGTTGCGGAATTGTAGTGCCTGTTTTCGGTGCGTAGTTGCGGAACTGTCCAACGCATGCTTCTATTTTATTTATTACCAATATTGGAGAATTACAGAAGATTTAAACCCATCACTCATACTGTTTCTACTTTTGTTCTGAAAGTCACTGAAGCACGACTTTTTTTCGCATACAGCAAATTTTGTTTATTGAGTTTACGGGCTGTCTGACAAAAGAATTTTTTGACATTTCACATGTATCTGCTTCTTGACAAATAAGAGTTTGTTTGTAGCATAAATTGTCTCTTTATTGGAGCTTCATTTCATTATGTTGCAAAAATGGCATGAATCGTCACGGAAAAGCAAGGAGGGGAGGGAAAACAGGAGAAAGAGGAAAAAAATGGACGTTACGACATACAATGTTATATATTGGGAAAGAGACATGACTGAAATTCAATGTTTCATTAGGGTGGTACGTAGATAGTTAAAAGTCGATGCGACGTCCTTCTCGCATTGTGCATAGTAAAGCTGGTGACTGCTTTTAGTGGCCAATGAAAGTTAGGATAGCACCATTTTCCATGCTTGCACGGGCGCCAAGTCACAGCTGGAGCCTATAGGCTTCCCAAGCAACGCTTAGCGGCCCTGCTGCTCTTGACAGGCAGCGCCATCTCTGGCAGAAAAAGAGAAACTGGGATGTTAGCAGCGCGCATTTTTCCTTCTCTCCACCGCGTTTCCGCTCGCTTTGCACGTGCAGAGCTCTCGCGGTGCACTTGCGGCGCCTCACAATGTACTGCTTGCAGTGCGGCTTCAAAAAGATTTTCAAGCTTGATTGGCACTTCCGAAAAGCGAACTTGATAAAATGAGAAAGGCTCGTCAATCTTATTAACGGTGAAGAGCAGACGATCGACAACAACGACGCCCAACTCAAAGCGAAATGCATTTCCCAAGTCGCGATTACACCGTGTAGGACGTATACCTCGAGGTAAGTCTCATTCTGTCATGTTAAAGATGTGTAATGGTCCACATGCACTCCGAAATGAAGCCGTACACGCTATCAATGTTCTGCGGCGTGGACTACGAATCATATGATTGATGTTTTGATATGGCATGCTTACAGTAGCAGCCGTGTGCTTTCGTGAACAACGTTTTGCGGCGTGCGAAAAAAGATTATACGGCCCATGGCACTGCTTCCTGGAGAAGGTTAGAGTCAAGTCCTCCGTGCCGCTGGAGAATCACCACCGATTAAGACGCGAGGCAGCTAGCTGAGCTTTAACCACTGTGAAGCAAGATGAACTGCTCGCCTCGTTTTTTTCGGCTCTCGCGTCATGCTTGCAGTCTCTTTTTATGATATCGACTTGACAGACGTATAAAACCTGCTGCGTGAACGCGGTTAGAAAATCGCACAAAAGTACGAAGTTGGTTACTCAAGGTTGCAATTGCAAAGCATGCATTGAGTGCCAGTTATATTTAGGGGCTTAAATATATATCGCCCTAATAAGGACAAAAAACAAAGCAACCTGCAGAACGATGTCAAAGCTTTGCTGAAAATGCACAGACGTCCGTTCCGGCGTGATAAAGCAGCCTTCCCGACGCGTGAAATGCAGGCGCCGAACTTCTGACAATGTGCCGAGTTCAGTTGAATTCAACCAACCGCGCAATGCTAACGGTATAACGCGAATGTGAACGTTCAACAAACGACGGGTAGGTCTCACGAACACAGGGAATCAAAACACAAAGTTGCTTCACCTACAACCGTAACTGGACTTATACGAGAAGACAGCGAGTATTCAATAATGTAGTCGCTGCGTGCATGCGCCGCGTTACTTACCAATTCAGGTAGTCGGAACGAACGAAAGCGATGAACTCAGACAGCCAAAACAGAAGGCGAGACAGCGCTGTCAGCTATCCACGCTTGCCGCCTTATTTCTCCGTACGACACGCCCGGGAAACGATACAGTTTAACAACGTGAATCGCGGTGCCTTGGTGTTGTCTGCACTGTTGTGGCTGCTTGCTGAACCGCAATACTTCGGACCACGCTTGCGCTTCCGCGGGGTCGCTTCTCCCATCGCGGAAATGCCCAGCTTCGCACATCAAGCCTCTCGGTTCAACGTACCCAGCTGACGGCCCCCCAGTTACCCGCACCGAGAGAAGAACGCGTGCGCACGTGCGCTACCGCTACCGTGAAAGGGGCTGAGTCGGCCGCGCAGAAGGTTCAGAGCTTTCCAACAGAGCCGCAGCGCGGCTGGCGTGGCGCTGTCGTCGCGCCGCAAACTTGAGCTTGGGTTCCCTATACTCGAAATAAACCAATTATTCCTATCTGCTGAAGTCGCTTGTTTCTGTAGGATGGACAGTGCGGTAGTGAGGTATTGGCACGTGATACTGACTATAATGACCTCCATACTTATTGGTAGCACAACAGCGAGCTACGCCTCAAAGAGAAAAAAAAATTCTGGAGAATACCCTGATCCTTCACCTAGATGTATGGGAGCGGCACTCGCATGTCAGCGTTCGTGTGGCCCGGTGTATGCCTTAGGTTAACTTTGGGTTCCTGGGGCTGCCGAAGCGGATCTCAGAGGCCTCGCAGAATGAAGCACGTGGTTGAGATCTGCTCCGCCAGGTGCCACAACGATCCCTTCTGCTCACAAACTTTCAGCGAACTCAATCGTTCAATTTTCATTAATAATCTTGACAGTTAATAGGCCCTTATCTTGAGTAAATTTATGTTCCGATATCATATGTATGTAATGTAACTTCCAGCTTGAACCACAAACATCGATTTCTTTTTTTTAGAAGACTCTCTTTGAATATTCGGAAACCGGAAGTGTCCACGGAGTAACCTTAGAATAGAAACAAGCGTGACGCTCGGTGCCCATGCACTAAAAATGTTGAAGAAACTGTCATGTTGAAGAAATTCCAACTGACTGAAACACCACTGGTTGAGTTCCTTATGCATTTCAATCTGTATCCAGTTAGTTAAAAAGTTACAAGTTGGCAATATTAGAGACAACTTTTCAGCTACCAGGCTGGCGCCGCTGCTACATATGCGAACCGCACCATAACATGTATGCGTGTAGCAGTATTTTTTCTTTTGTGATTTTATAATCACGAAAAGGGTAATTCTGCGTGAACATTTCTGAATAACCATAGACAAGTGAAGCGTATAACATAAAATCCGGCTACAAGTCAAGGCGATTTTCATGACAGCAATTTTTTTTCCTTTTGCACGAAGTGCCCAACGTTTTTTTTTTTTCCTTTTCCTTTGTATTACGCGTACTCTCGTGCAATTTGGGGCGTAGCAATACCAGATTATATTACACAAAATTTACCCGCCTGAAACCGGCAGTGAACGCACACGTGTTCGTTGTAAAACGTGTACGCTAATATTCTGTCTTCTCGCACTTCTGCAATTTCGCTCCTCTTCCCCCCCCCCCCCCTTTTCTTTAGCTAACTGTACGCAGACGTCTTTTCCAGAATGCTCCTTGACACTGCGACATAAAGAGTAGAGAATCCTCAGACCTATTTCCATACGCATTGCACTTTGCTGTACATGCACCTCCACTCCTCGCTCGAACAAACGTCATTTCTTCTCATTACTCCACAGCGCAGGTGACTGACAGTGTGCGCGAGCCAGACATGTAAGTTTCAATACGAATACGCTAGCGAACGGCGCAAGGCCTAAATATTTTTAATGCATGGCTTTAAACAGACAGTATTTGAGAATACAGCTTTTAAATTTGCTCACACATTACACAAGCGTTAGGGACGTGTACCAATGAATACGAATGAAGGCATTAAAGGTCATTTCTGTATCCTGCGGCTACTTGGGCAATGGTGTAATAAAGGGCACGTGTACAATATCGTTACCATAAATCATCGTTTCATTGACTAAGAGAAAAATAACACGTGAAAAAAGAAACTCACAGGTTACTCACGTGTACTTACCGTCGATTACTCCATGGCGCCGGTATTTTGAGGAGCAGACTGAAGCATCTAGAAAAGCAGATAGCCATGTTCGGTCTTTTCACATTCACCAACTATATACGATGCACAAATAAGGAACACATTACAATGTAAATTATTTTATTTCATAATTGTCACCAAATAACGTAGAGATTGTTGGTGTTGGTGCCACAGCCCCGCAGCATTCATTGACAAAATATGCCATGGGGGAAATCGCACTCAATGCTGAATAAACAACAAGATTTCTGGATTGTTCCAACGAGCTTCCCTAGAGTGAGCAAAGGTAATGTAATATTGAGTCCAAAAATTGTATGAGACAAGTCCACTATAATAACGAACAAACTTTGTACCTGAATGACCGCCGGAAATATCATAGAAACAATGAAATTATTAGGGAAGCATACAATAAAGGTTCCTCGAAGATTGGGATACAAGTTCTGTTGTTTTCGGTTTCCCGCTCTTCATCGTCACGTGAATCAGTTCGTTCGTTCACTTGGGAACAAAGTGCTTCGCGTGTTTATAGTACTTACATTTATTGGGAATGTATTTGATAAGACAACCACAACATACGACGTATTGCCACATCAAGCACATATCTTACTTAAGACTCAGATTATATATGAGTAGTGAAAGCCTGAGTAATGGAACGAATGCTCAGGTGTATTACCCAATGCAACGTACAACGTCAAACAACAATATATCTGTAACTTCATTCTCATACTTGGCTCAATAGGGATATGATACGTAATGGAACGTACACGCGCGATTGCATGAGCAAAACCATGAACGAATATATATCTTCTGAGGCACATTTGTCAGTCGCAGCTTTGTAGATACCTTAGCAGAATAGATCTTTTTTATTTCTATATGAGCGCAAATTTACACTGACTACATCAATACAACACGTGTGATTATTTACACAGGTTTTGTTTTATGTACACCATTCCTTTTTCATGCTCGGATGAGCATCAAGCACTCGAAAGCTATATCTGTATCAAGCAGACGAAAAAATGGCAAAAATTTTTAAGAATAGCAAATCAGTATTTACAAAATAAACGCTGACGGTAAAGTTCAGTGTTTCATAAAACCAAAAGAAATACTAACGCAGATGATGGAGTTCGAACCAGCTACACCTCGCTTTGAACAATTTTCTTTAAGTGTAAACATATTTAACAGCAATCTGTAAGCTGGGTAAAATTATAAGAATAAAACAGATCTCCAGCCTCGTTTAGTCTTTAGTTGTCAATTTTAAAACTGGCCCTACGTTTCGAGACCCGTTCGGTCTCTTCTTCAGGGGTGACTGTCGGGCCGGCTCCAAAGCTAGCGCTTTTTAGTGGTGTCTCCCTCTCCACCGTCGTTCTCCCCGCCGCTCTTGTTAAAGCGTTGTCTTCTCCGTTGGTTCCAGAGACCGTGTACATACAGTTCGGCAGATTCCCAATTGAACGGTTAATGTTTCCAGGTGTCGTTTGAATATGCCAAGTTTCTAACACTTGTCTTCTGGTGCGGCTACTTCGATTTGGATGACCCGGCGGTTTCGAAGTTGATCCGATGGTCCATCTTTTCGCTGTGTTCTCCGAGAGCGTTTCGTGCTGCATTAAAGCTACGTACGTCGTTCGGTGTGGACGGATCCTTTCCGGAAACTTTTTTCGTCTCGCCGATGTCAGTGACGTGGAATCAGTGTAGGAACTTCGTAGACTCTCCCAGGGAATCTTTCTTTTGGCAGCCAGTCTTTTGGCCGCGGCAAGAGTCATCCGATTGTTCATGCGGGGTTTTGGGACACTCGCCAGTTGCTCGCTGATCCCCTGGATGTACGGGGCCGCGATGCGGTAGGGTTGTTTGGGGAGGCTTCATTGCTGGCGCCACTCTTTGCAAAAACGGGTACGCTGGCGGAATTTCTCCGGCCATCACATAGTTGGCATACTCGACGGATGAAGATCCTCGTGTACCCATTGTTCACGACGTTGGCAGTACCGCTTGTTCTTCTTTTGTTCGCTTTTCTTTGGAGCTGCAGATGACCTTTGCGCGGTTAAGAGCGCCGTGACA
>NC_051180.1:49856031-49880722 GCF_013339695.2 Rhipicephalus sanguineus | reverse complement strand
CGGTGCGGTGACGTGGATATCATATGTAACTTCGTTAATGTCCCTCAGGGTCGCGCAGTGCTTCAATATAGCTTGCTGAATCATGGGATACATATGTAATGTTTATTAGACTGCTATAAAAGCGGAGCCAACATGGAACATAGACGCTAATCTGATATGACGCCTGTATCGTAGGAGTATCATGTAGTGCTCATATGCTTTCTTGTAAAATTAGATAGCAAGCCACCACAACAACGATTGACGTTGCATCGATATTACGCCTGCGTAGGCTGTTTTTCCAAACCAGTTTCAAACCAGACCTGGCGTGGCAAAGTGGTAGAATACTGATTGCCACGCAGAATGCTTGGGTTCGATTCCTGCTGGGATCCTAATTTTCATCTTTCCATTCGTCAAGTCAACGCTGCCGCTATTGGCTTTTCTTAACGCTCTCGCATTTAAGTTACCAATGTCTGTTCTCGCCGATTCCTGGGAGATATAAATGGTCAATCACTGTAGCGCATACTCGTACCCGCGGCCCGTGGCAAACAGGTATGTGCAACACGTCTAGTGGAAAGCGTTTGACGACGTACGCGACAGGATTTTCACATTATTCATGTCATGACCCGACAATCATATTCGTCATCGTCAAATCCTCTTACCCTCCCATGTCACTTTTGGTCTACACTAGTTAAGGAGGCGGTCGTGAGAGCGCCCAGACGTAGGCGGCTAGATAGATAGGATAGATAGATAGATACGTAGGTAGAAACGCTCTAAGTGCCAAAGACCAAAGTTCGCTAAGAAATGCTTCGCATTTAAAACATTTGGTGATTACGGCTCATTGACATTCTAATCTTGTAGTTCGTTGCCATGCAGACTGGCACATGCTCCGAGTGGCCAGAGCACGTAAATTATTAAACGTTTGCTAGTTATAAGAAAACATAAAAAGACGAAAGAAGAATACTGAATATACCACTCTGTTTGGCAAATGCTAAAAGTCCTTGACCAAAATCTGCTTTACGAGATCAGGCTCTGCGACAAAGAGGCAGGGTTTCCCTCGCTCGTAGGCACTGTATTGAAGTGAAGAATGTGAAAGAATTCAGTATGCCTATACCTAGAAGCGCGAAACGTGCATGCAAAGTGGAGCTGTCGATGCATTGACTTTCGAACGAAACTGCATTGCTATCCAACATGAGACGTCATACAGGATGAACAAACGTAGCCACTACTTTGTTCACTTCCGTGAATTCTGACCCGTCAAACAATTTGTTCTTCGTACTAAAGCCGCTTAATATGCCATATTTATAAAATTTACGAAACCTCCTGTGACGATACCATCACAAGTATCAGCTTACATCTGGTGATATCTTATACGCGTTATTTGAAGAGCGGCGTAAACAGCGTATACAAAACAGGAAATGAGGACCACAGAACTCTGTTCGGAACTTGGAAATAATCTGTAAAGAAATAAAGATTTGTTTACTATTTAGCTTTTCTTGCTTTAGTGGTTGTTTCGCCTTCTTTAGGCATGCTTTATTCTGTAGTCCAGAAGTTCCCTTCAGCACTGTGAAGGCTACAGGGCCCTTAGCCCATAGAGTTTCCTAAAATTAACTAGAGGGGACCTGGCGCTGCGATCGTTCATACCATGGAAGGGGTAGTACACAATTTGCCTATTTCGTGCTTGCGGCTTCAAACGCTTGTGGCTTTGTTTATTGCTGTGTTTTGCTTTGTTTCGGATAAAAGAATAGACGTTGTGAACTTCGCGACCAGGTGTTTGGTGAGCCTAAAAAAGTTAAAGTGGTGAAGTGGAACTGCTGATTTTGCTGAACTTCGTTTTGCGACAAAAGCGGATCGCGACGCGGAGCCAAACGGAGCCGAAAGAACGAAGTTTAGACAAATTTGTGTACTACCCATGATTCTCTGGCTGAAGCGTCGTCAGCTCCCATCACTAGGCGTCTCTAGTAAGTATTGTAGGAAACTCTATGCCTTAGCCATAGGAAGTGCGTAGCCCCTCCGCATGTATACATCCACGTCGCGTCGTCTGCTCATCGTCTTCCTGGCGTCTGCTCGCACACGTAGGGCGAGTAAAGCGAACAGACGGCATCGCAGAAAAAAAAAAAAGCTGCACCCACCGCAGCTGGTGCCCTCCGCTTCGAATTTATCGAGTCATTATCGTGCCCCTGTGTGACCCGTAAGTTACGAACTGACACTTGTATTTATATCAGATGAATGTGCTGACTCTTCGACAGCAATGTACTCGCGACTACATTGCGCTGATTTTATGAACAGTTATCAAATTCTCGGCGAGTTAGGCTTAGCAGCCGTGGCTAAACAAACAACTCATCTCGCAAATAACGGCAAAATATGCCTTATACTTGGTGCTCAGCGTGAAATGGCACAAAGCGATGGCTCATTTCACCATTTTTTTGCTGCTTCCAGCGCAGCGGGCGTACAGCAAGCGCAAGTTCGGGTCGAAGCAGGCGGTAGCGTCTGCGTGGGTGCTGCCATGTAACCGCAGTTACCGGCGGTTACATGGCACAGCAACTGATACAGCAATTAAAGCTGCACGACATCAATGCGAAGAAGAATAAACATCACGCATCGACGTGTCGTAACACGTGCCAAACAAGCGTAAATGTCTCAATACTAACAATTTCAGGCAATTTGTAAGGCATATTTGAAACTATGTTTTGCTGCGCAAGTGGATGGTTTGCTTACACCACGTAGCCTTGGTAGTGTTGAACGGTCGTGGTGAGATGGAGACAGATTATCGGTAAATTGTTTTGCTTACTTCTAATAAGAGCGAGTTTTCGAATAGGGGCCCCAATCGTTTTGGGGCCCCAAAGAAATAGCGTCGAAGCCACTGCGCACGCGGAAGACCCGAACAGCTTTGGGTTTTACGTTGGAGACGCTATTTCTCGAATTTAGCCGTATCCCCAAAGCTTGCCCCAAAAGCTTTGCTTCAAGCAAACATGACGGCACCCAATGAAGCGACGGCTCTTGTATAAGACTAGAATAGGGGGAGTGTCCAAAGCGCCGCAGATCTTATTCGAAAACTCTTAGCTCTTTCTTGACCCAAAGCGAGCACACGCAAAAGGCTTTGGGGCCCCTCTTCGAAAACTCTCTGAGGATTAAGTGGAAGTTCAGCGCCGTGTCTCATGGTCCTTATTCTCTAAATGCTCATCTTTTGCAATATGCAGTATTACAAAAAAAATCGTGTATCATTGTTCTTATCCAGAATGTACAAATACGGAACATTAACTATTGTTTCGCCACAAGTATTGGCGTCACATCAAGCTCATGGTTTTAGGCGTCCAATAACGCCCGCTGAGGTGGTTAGACCCCATGAAATGAGATACGACTCATTCACCGTTAAGACCTATTAAGTTCACAGTTAATGGCTTTAGGTTCTGCTAACATGTTGTTATTCGTTTTCTTTTTGTTCGAAACGGAGGCGTTAATGAAAAGTATACAAGAAATTTTCTTGCTTTAAAAACCTTTACGGAGTACGCAGCATAGAAGTCGTACCCCCAAACAACGATATGTATTGCTTCTATTCAGTGGAGTACTCAGAGCGAGATTCGGCAGTGTAGACGCTAATGAAAGCGCCTTCTCACACGCACTCCTGTGGGCCACGATTTTTATTTCGTACTTAGGTACTGTGATTATTATCAACCAATTTTTTATCTATCGAGCGGTCATCATCAAAGAGGGCCCGCTGTACACTCACCCGAACACTCTCCCGAATGTCTTGTATCTCTCCTGATCGGTGAGGCACATGGGCTATAAGGCAAGGAGACGCGTTATTTCGGTCGGTTACTGTTATACGGGCGAATTCATAGTCTAAGTTTATAGTTACATCACGTGATGCATATCTGTATCATTCGATTTAATAGCTTTACCCAATGCTGCAAAACGACTACAACTACCAACAATTCAGGTAGTCGCTATTTTTCCCCAAACGCGGGGAAGCTTCACGCTATTTTTCTTCTTTTATTGTCTCCTGTACCTAAAAAAACAACAATAAAGTGAAAAATAGCATGACCACAGTTTGTAAAGTAGCATTTCACTGTACTCTGAAATCCCCTCTTGCCTCGAAAAATACGTTTCGTGGGCCAAAAAACACGAAAGAAGAAAGTTGTTGTGGCAGCGCCACTTTGAAGATTAGCAATGTAAACAACCATTTGGGATAGTTGGCGGTTGTTACCTTGCAAGGCTACACGCGGACGACAGAAAGATGAAGACGACGTGAAAAGTGATGACTTGCATGATAGTTTTTACTGGGGAATTGCTCATGTGCTTTTACTATGAATTGAAAGGACAGCTACAGTGCTACTCATCTTTCCACACATCTTCCCAGCTACAGTGCCTCAGCTTCCACAAGTCGCGCAAAGTAGTATATCTGGCGGGCACGTTTCAACTTCCTGTTGTTAACCCTCTGTACAGAATGCTTGGGTAGTCGTTGAGCGCGTGCCGGTTCATGATGATTGATAATTTTCTATCTACACACTCGGCAACCCTCAACGATAACAGCTCTAAAGTTTAACACAGTAACAGTCAACTCTATTACAGCAGTTGCAGATCCAACTTTATCATTGTGTTTTTCATATCCGACAAATTTTCTGCTCTTATACCTTCCTCGTATGATGCTCTGCTGTATCACTTCAGATATAAAATATATGTTAGTCAACTCAGTGGTGTAACTACCAACAGAATGCACCATTTAAACTTTAGGAAAAGAACAACAAAATGATTAGCCCGTACTCATTTTTTTCTTAAGTTGTGGTAGTATTGGAGTAAAATAGGAGTATTTGTTTAATAATGTAGGAGTGTTTAGGCGTCACTGCTGCGTCGCTTCGTCGGAATGTCGACGGATGTGGTAATATTAAAAAAAAATAATATTCAAAAGCAGGGTGGAATGCGCAAAAATGCGTCAAACCGGGAGAAATTATGGTAAACGCCGTGCGAACCTATAGCAACCATGTATACCTCCGCACACTAAATGTCTCTTGCGTTACCATTTTTCCTATTCATTCTATTCTTCATTATTTTCATAGTCAACCGGCTGTGTTCACTAAGCTTCTGCCTTTCCCCTCTTATTTATCTCTTCCTTGTTTGCGAAGTTTTCAAACTATATACTTCTCAAATGAAATACATTACATGAAAAGGTTCCCTAAGAAGTGAACCTTGCATTACACAACATATCTGTAAGTAACAACAGATGTATATATGAGGCATAGTTAACCAGTGTCGCAAAATTCTCAACTTGCCGTGCTCTTAACGTGCTCGAAATTACATACGTCAGCAGTTTACCTTTAGTAGCAGCCATTTGATTGCTCCAAGTATGAACGAAGGTTTCTCGTGCACCACGCTCTGGCTTTTCCAGTAGTTTCGATTCCTTGAGTTATATCTGTTGAGGAGAAGAGTTAGGCTATTGAATATTCCGAGCACGTAACAGGTAGGAATGTTTACTTTTATCAGCCATGTATGTATAATACATTGATTTGGTTAGGAGTGCTGTTTACGATACAGTGTAAAGCACTGGTCTTTAGCATTTTTACGGCTATAAAGTGTATTGACGGTCATTGGATATAATATTCGGCAGATCCCACGTACCGTGGAAAGCGATGTTATGCCAAGCATGCGGCGGGAGGGGCCTGGGGCGTAATTCTTTACATTGAACGAAACGTTACGAAATGACGCTGAAGATATGTGTGTAAATGGTATACGCACATATACTGTTGAAGAATCGCACATGTGTTATATAACCAGTTGTTTACAGTTGCATAACGATGCCAACAGCAGCATAGGTATTAACAACACTGGAGGAGGTAAGCTGATATGTAGTGCGTACCTGTCCGCTATGATGAAGAACGCACGCACGTTTCACGAACCCGTGTGCATGTTGGGAAGGGGTTAGGAGAGTTCTCATGTAGATGGCGGCGAGCGGCATTCCTGTGTTATTGTAACTGATGTGCGCAACACAGGCCGTGCCGATTCCGCTGCTTGTCCGTGTGTGTTCGGTGTCTGGCGGCAGACGAAGTGGGATGCGGCCTACGTTGAAGTTGCGCATCCCCGTGTTCTCATGTGTCCACGTCTCCGCACCTGCAATGAAGCCGCTTGCTGTGGACGACACAGTGGGCTCATCGCTCCAGATTTCAAGAAGTGCTAACACGCCAGTTTCTGTGAGCAGAGCCTATTTTTGATGTCATGCAAGCGCACGTGCACAGACCGTGCGTTGAGAGCGGCGAGCCTAAGGTGATTGTCGTGGTTGTGGCATCAAGTGAAGGTGGTAGCCCGGTCCAAAACAATGTCTAAAGGCCTGTTTGCTGGCCGGGTCAAAGCGAAGATTGAGCCGTCACGAAGCGGTTCTATCTTGGCGTGTCACAAAGCGGCTCTTAGTCAATCTGACGTCATACTCTGTCAGCATGACGCCATCGCCTAGCATCATAGAAAACTAAGGGAACACTGCATCATTCCGGCAGACCACATGGGCGAATGGATTGCAGTCGAGCTTCTTCCATGAGAGTTCTGCCTTCAGCTTCCTCACTTGCCTTGCGTTTCAATGTGTATTTTCGCGGTTACTGCGTTGATTCAGACTGTGAATCACCTGTGGCACATACCCGCATAACATGAACTGTGGTATTCGGGTACATGACACATGGGACTGAGGGAAAGGATTTCATGGCGTACTCGACGTGCGTTTTCTGCCATGTTATGACCAGTGAATCGTGTTCGTCACACACTGATGCCCTGCTATGCGAGTTTTGGTACACAAAAGTTATGGAGACGACCAGGAGAGCGCCCAGACGTAGGCGGCTAGATAGATAGATAGATAGATAGATAGATAGATAGATAGATAGATAGATAGATAGATAGATAGATAGATAGATAGATAGATAGATAGATAGATAGATAGATAGATAGATAGATAGATAGATAGATATGGCCACAGTGCTTGAGGTTCGCTAAGATATGCTTCGCATTAATATATATATATATATATATATATATATATATATATATATATATATATATATATATATATATATATATGCGCATTTCTGGTACATCCGCCACCTTACAGGAACAGATAAATAGGTGGCAACATTGCAGTTACTCACATGTAGAGCAAAAAGCCAGCAACTGCAGCGAGGATTATCTCAGCTGCACTAAGCTGAAGCTCCATAGCACCGCCTTCGTTGTGTTGTGGCACAAGTGAAGGTCCGAAATGAAAGCATGAAATACTCCGAGTAAATTACATCGCTTTTGCGCTTTGCTTTTCGTGAGAACCGCACGTGTCGGAATTATCGGGATGGCTCGGTATTTTCGAAATGTCATGTCAACGTATCACAGATAAAGTCGGCGCCAAACCTATATCCGGCCCAGTAATTCGTTGGGCTCTGACGTTAGCGAGAAAACAGAGCACGAGCATTTATCTTGCTCACGCGGCACGAGGTACAGTTGTCAGTGCCGTCTAGGCAAGATACTTTGCATACGCGACAATGTTCCCGCGCCAGCTGCTGTCCAGTGGTTCCTAGGTGAGTTTCGCGCTTATCTGCGGTTTCTGCCATTGCATCCGGTCTCTTGCAAACATGAAAAATACAAGCAAATCCAACTCACCCTGTTCGAATCTACATACAGCAAAGCTTCGTTTCTCAGCGTGTCAAAGTCGTTCTCTCTCGACGCCACGCTTATTTTCATCTGCCTTTGTTGCTATGTCAGGTTTCGTTTAGGTGCCCTGTTTGCGCAAACTGTAATGCACCTTTGAACGCGAACAGTATTACAGGAGCGTGTTGGCTTGGGCTATTTGGTAAGTCATGATAAAAGCTATACCGCACGCTTGGCGTGAAGGACAGTGACGCACTGCTCGTCATCGAGTGTCACTGTATCCTGCGTCTCACCTTGGGCAATAGCTATTGTCATAAAGTTTGGAAAAGGCAAGGTGAATTTCTGCGACATTTCATTTGGGCACCCGGCCTCCACATGTACGCGCACATGGGAACAGCGCCCGCTCCCATGCGCGCACAACTGCCAACGCACACAACTGCCGACGCTTAGGCAGGCCCCAGAACGCATGTGCAACGCATGTCCACCTCCTCCAATGTCTTCTCTCTCGTCTCAGCTCTCGGAACGGGCTTTACTCGGAACACCGCGGTCGCGCCCTCTGGCGGGCCCCGCCAGCTGCCAACTACTCACCTGGGCAAGCGCTGTCTGGCTTTACCTTTCTACTGATCACTATTGTGAACGATCCCTGACCTATCTATCGAGTGTTCAGAGATCGGAGGAATGCATGCAGGAAGGAATTAAATTCTCCTTGGTCGGATGCCTACTCAGCAATATGGCTGCAAGCTGCTACGGTCAGAGAAAACCGGATAGGTTCGCAAATAAAACTTGGCTTTAAAAGCAATAGATATGTCGTTCCTCTCGACACACAAAAAATTTATTTACACAGTCAGAGTCAATCAGGAAAACTATGTCATGCTCATGGACTCGACAATTTTCTCTTAGAAATACGGTTACATTCCAGAAACGGTGAAGGTTGACACAGCGGGCGCTGCTCCTTTAAACAGACTTGATACTTGACCTTTGTCAGAAGAAAGGGTCCTGAGACAATGGCTGAGTCTGTCCACAGGAGGCGCTGAAAGCGTTCTTTAGCTTTTGAAGGATAACCGGGCTCGGAGGCAAATTTTACACGTTGCCGTAATCTACTTTCGTTTTATTTTTCTGTGGGTTTCTCTCTCACTCTTTTTTTTTTGTAGCGCATCCATTCAATTCTCTTTTATTGCTCTTTTTCCCTCTTTCACAGCGCAGGGTAGACAGCAGGTCTAAGAAATGGCTAACCTCCCTACCTCTCCGCCTGTTCCTTTCTTGCTTCTTACTTCCTTCGAAATGTCCCTACGTGGTCGGAAGGCAACGTTTACTCACCGCTAGGGGCTCACGTTCAAGATACTAGCGGCGTGGCTCAGAAATCGGACAAATTCAAGACTCTCCGTTGCGATCACCCGCAAAAGGTACAAGCTGTAGGTTCCGCGATGAAGAACCTGTGTTTGCATACTGAAATATACTTGAATGAGGTGGTTCTACAAAACGTTCGGCGTGAGCTGCCTCAAAGGAGCACTTTTCGTTGTTCCGCGCAAAGGGTTGTGAGCTGTATCTTACACGTCTAATAATCTGGGACTAGAAGTAACAGTGTTTAGAACGAGCAACGTGCCGGCTAGTACGAGGTTGCCACCATGTGTCACAGCTATGGGAGCCTGGTTCTTGGTAGAAGGTGGATGGTCATAACGACAGTAGTGGAATTTTTGCGTCAAATTTACCAATAACTGAACTTCTTTCTGCTTAAAAGTGAAGAGCAAAGCGCGAGCGATCGATGAAGACGTCTCGAATACAGAAAACACGATAGATTTTTTTTTTCTTTAGCATGGTCTCTTTGGACCAACTAGCTCAACTTGATGCCCTTCTCTTTGGAAAATCGAACTTCAATTAATGCGCGGGCAAATGACATATGGCCAGATTGGCGAGGTTTGTAACATGCTCCCTTGTTTATATCTTGATCATGGCCATATGCAGTCGGGTCAAGTTTTGAAAGACAGCAGAGGTCTTTCATATCCAGCGGCTAGGATAAGATGTGACACGATGCACCTGAGTCAGATCACTGTTTCATTCGTGACAAATGGATGCTGCACAGGCGTGCCTGACACCTTTCATGTTAATTCAGAAGATGCTAGGTTTGGGAACAGCTAATAGTTGTGGGAAGCGGAAGAATGTTCTCAAGTATGGTCAGTTTCGCTCACGGTCTCAATATTTGCGCATATACTCATTGAAACGTTTCTGCGTAATTACAGTCTTGTGCTTCTATGAATTCGCTGCAGTGTACTCAAAGTACTGAAGGACTGCCACCTGTAAAGGGCCTGTGAATGTTATTTGTGGTTCTGCGAAAGAATACTTAAGAATATTTTAGAATATTTTGCTCCACAGTTGCACAGAGAGACACTTTGCTAGAAGCCACTTTAGGAGAGTAAATCTGTAACCAAACTGAGTAGACATAAGTCTGGAAATGAAGGAATAAAAGCAGGACACCGACCATGAAATAAAATGCGGAATGACGTTTCGGCTCCCCTGACGGGAGCCTTGTGAACAAGGCTCCCGTCAGGGGAGCCGAAACGTCATTCCGCATTTTATTTCATGGTCGGTGTCCTGCTTTTATTCCTTCATGTTACTTCCCGACCAGACGGGTTTCCGTCAAAGCCTCGACTTCAAGTCTGGAAATTTTTCCCCGTAACAAAATGATAACCGGTCACTTTTTAGTCCACAATTATGGTGTCCCAGTTACCTTTAGTCAAGGGATAAAAGATACAATATTAGAGGCAGGCGAGTGAAATCAGTTGCAAATTGCTGACAGCCGCCCTTGTGCACTACAGGCAACTTTTTGTTTTGCAATTAATTTATTTGTAATTAGGATGATTTACCTCAATTGCTAAATATTGACTTTAGGCAAGAAATGCGACTTGCAAAGTTCGAGAGCGTCTTCAGAAACCCCCATAGTGTTATTTGACACAAACAAAGTCTATAGCGTATGCCAGGCACGTAGCCAGGATTTTTTTTTCGGGAAGGGGGAGGGAGCTAGACCTAAATGTTCGAAACAAAGTCTTTCCATGGCAAAAAGGAAAAAAATGTTGCCCGGGAATATAGAAGACTGGACGAATTTCGGGGGGGCTGCCCCCCCCCCCCCCTGGCCTACATTCCTGGCGTATACCATTTTTTCCCAAGCTGCAAAGAAAGCCCGCGGAATATATATATATATATATATATATATATATATATATATATATATATATATATATATTGTTGTAACCGGCAACTTGCTGCCGAGCAGCGCTGATTAACACTCCTAGGTTTGAATGCACATGTAGACCCCATAAAGTGGACGGGCGGATGACCACCGCCGTAGCTCAGCGGAAGAGCATCGGACGCGTTATTCGAAGGTCGCAGGTTCGGTCCCTGCCGGCAGCAAGCTTTCTTTTCGTCCACTTTACTTTCTTCACATTTATATCCTAATTACTGCAAATACAATCCCCTATACCATCCTTGCCATTATTGTCTCTTAGTTTTCATTAATATTGTGTCTAACAAAGAAGAACGAGCTTTTAGAAGTCATCATCTTTCCTTTATATATATTGCTACGCGTGTTATTTTAATGTATTCGGGCTTCACCCGCGAACACTGTTTGCAACGCTTCGCGCAGGTCGCGCCGCGATGTTTCAGAAGCTTCACGAATGTTTTAGCTCATTCCATTAAGATTGCGCGCCAGGACGCGAATAGTCTAGTTTCTTCGAGAGATTATGCTGCCACCAGCGATAACGCTCGAATGTGCGATAAGCACACGTATAAAAGCCGACACGCTTTACTGCTTGTCATATTAATGACGGCTGACGCTCTGTTCGCCGCTATCAGTGCACAGTGTGTATTACTACCAGTTTGACTTTCCAAATTCCGACCACAAGGCCTGCCAAATAAAGAGTTTCATCTTGAACACGCCCATGGTTGCCTTCGGCAACATCACGACCCCGTGACAATATATATATATATATATATATATATATATATATATATATATATATATATATATATATATATATATATATATATATATATATATAATGTGTGTGAGGGGAAAAAGAGAGAAAATTACGTAGATATACACAGATCGTCCAGGTGAAGTACATTCCTGTAATCCCAAGGCTTTGGCTGTTTTTAGTTAGTTTTTAGTTAGCTTACTTAGCTATAGTTACATCTTTACAACACGTGTTGTTTGTATACGTCAAAATGTGTGCATGTGGTGTGTTCGCGACTCTTTTTCCTTTTTCTCCGGATTCTTACTTCTCCTTCTCCACAAGGAAACACGTGTTCGTAACACGCGTTCCCTTGTACTGTTCATTGTAATACACAAAAAAATCACAGCATATCCACGGAGTGAATGATGATGAGTGGGCGAAGCTGCGGAGGTTCATCGGTAAACCGTGAATCTTCCGTGAATTCTGCCCAGTACATCATCACCGACGTGAGATCGGGCGCGTTTATACTAAAGGTTCGATGAGTTATGACGACTTGCAGCTCACTTTAATTTTACATGTACGCTGTGAATTTTCATTGTTTAGAAAACCATTGCTTTAGAAAAATCTGGCGTCTTTCGTTAAGCAGCTGGCGTCTCTTCGTTTTGCTTTAGAAACATCTGGCGTTCTTTCGTTCTGCTTTTACAAACATCTGGCGTCTTTCGTTGGTTTATTTCATCAATCAACGGCGTTTTGAACAAATTTTTATTGCTTAATCACGCACAGGAGAAATCTCACCTGGCACTACCTTGGAGGTAAACAATGGCTGCTAATGGGAATGAGAGACAGAAGAAGTCGGCTTTTAGCTAACACTTACACTTCTACTTCTACTAACGTTTCCTACTGGAACATGCCAATGGCTGCTAATGGGGAATGAGAGACAGAAGAATTCGGCTTTTAGTTAACGCGCACGCTGCGAATTTTTTATTGTTCAACAACGCACATTAAAAATCTCCCACCGGCACCACCTTGGAGGTCAAAGCGTAAGACTTGTTACGGACTACGACTACTACTACTAGTACTACTACGACGACGACGACTACGAGGGACGAACGGGTGCCGCCTTAAGGAGCTTCGCCCCTAAAATACCTGAAAAAAATTGGCGGCGTATCTGCGTGCTTCGCTGCAAATGTCGTCAAAAAAACAATAGTCTTCTGCCGGCCGTACTACATGAGACCTGGTCTCATCCGCGGCTACCCGTGCTCGTCGGCAGAGGGCTTTTTCGTGCAGAGTCGCATTTTCAGCGCAGCCTAAGAAACACTAGGTCTTTGGAATTACGTATCAGTGTATTTTCTAGTAAGGAAACACATCACCTAATACTTACGTATTGATTTTGCGCCTCAGATATGCGTATTATTTGCTTTTTGATCGATAATGTTCGCAAGTGTGAACGCAGCTACCAGTTCAAGATGGCTGGGCGTTCAGCAAGTGCTTAAACTTTGGTCAGGTGGCTGAATTGTGGGACAGACAGACGGACAGAAAGACAGACCAACATTTCTGCGTTCATGTATCTTTAAAAAGCCTGCAGACGATTACGACACTTCTTAAAGGGCCCCTTAACAACCTAGAGGTCGAAATTTAGTTGTGGCGTTGCAGTTGTGCACGAGTCTACAGCGAACGCTGGCGGAGTTGCACGCGTTTTCTCGTTTCGCTCTTTCCTTCGCTAGTCTGCGTTCGTCGGCTTGTCTATTCACCTCTTCGAGCCCTTCCTCAGCGTCCGAGCTGGAAACGCAAGAAGCGCGCGCATCTGCCAGCATAAAACAGGCTCTTGTTCGCCCACTGACAGCGTCTCCTGCTCTCGACGTCACCTAATCGTATAGGTGACGTCACGGCGGCTGTTGTCGACAGAGGGTACGGAGAGGAGCAGGCGAGCGTCTGTTGGTGGTTTAGTGGCCCTTTAATGCGAAATGTGAGCGCAGTTGCACACCTGTCTGCATTTCGAATATACTGCGGCAAAGAATTTGAGACGCATGTATATACGACCCTGATCTTTCTGTTTGAACATTGAGAGCAGGCCTCGTTAGTAGGCGAGAGAATAGGACTTCAGTAGAACAGAGAGAGCGCGTCCGCACGTTCTCTTTAATCGAATGTGAATCCATTCGTCACTCCAACAAACGTTTAAGCAGGGCTTACGTGTCTGCGGCGAAATGGCTCACTGGTTAGACATAATGAAACTTGGGGCGCTACCTTTATATCAAGGCAACGTGTGATCGCAAATGTGTAGAACAGAACTTAATTGTGCCGGTGGACAGTTATTTCACGTGGCCGCGAAAAATGGGCTAACGGTAGAGACAGTGCAATATTGAACTGCACTTTCCTTTCGAGATCGGCTGAGCAGATGCACCAAATCGGAAAACCCGAGAAACTAGAGATATTGAGGTTTGGTTTATTAAAGGAGTGTACATTTCATCAGATATATCTTTTACGACGAGCATATTCAGGTACTGTCTGTCGTTTTGCTGTGCAGTCGCGTCGAATTAAGAGTGATTAAGCCACGTGCTTGTGGAATCAGTTTTTGTGGGGCTAAGTATACGACGATGTGGTTGTTTCGTTTATTACGACTCTATGACGAACCGAAAATACGACGAGACTTCGTGAAGCGTGGCTAGGTATCGCAAGACCACGCGAAGCTTTCTCGAATGATGGTTTGCTTTAAAACTCGTCCTGGGGTGCTATGCAGGATGGCCCGAGCTACTCGGGCCCACGAGTTTGCTCCGAGCTCGCATTACGGCGGTCATGACAGCAAGACAGTGCGGAGCACGCGATAGCAGCGTTGATAAAAACGGCTACAAGGACGAGTATGTCGTCACAAACGCACCTGCGGCATTTGCGGCGGTTTTCAAAGGAACACCGCGTGCGAACGCGTCTGCGCCGCCACTCAGTCAACATTTCAACGGTGCAGCAACGTCAGCGTGATCCTCGCGCTATCTTTTTGCCAACTGAACATCGCGCCTCCCATAGGCGTGTTCGTGGGCGTTTGTCCTCTTTCGAAAAGTTCTTTCGTTCCACCGGCAGCATGGAAATTTCCACTCTCGAAGGCAACAAGGGCGTACGCGCAGCACTCTGGTGCAGCTCGTTTCGCTTCTCTGGAATATTACCGATGAATAACTGAACAGGTTACTGCTATACTTACATTACAAGTCTGAAGATTTTTCTATAGTAACGAATTGGTAGAAACAATGTCTCCACAAACAAGTAAAAAATAACATTTCTCGCCGCAAATTCCACCAGGGGCGCTTGCTTCGTGGCTGTGAGTGGCATTTATTACGTCGTGAGCGCGGTGAAATTGAACGCGAGACATCGTAGCCACGGGATGATATAACCTTTAGGTATTCGTGCGTGTATGCATAGTCTGTGCGATTAAGCTCATAGATCAATCGTGCCGCCGCTGGCGTTACGGCGGGAGCACTGCTCCTCGGCGAAAACACACGCGGTGGGCGGATCCGATCTTCGCCGCGGGCGTCTGTCAATCAAATTGATTGACGCGCGAACTCGGGCACTAACTCGTTGATTCTGAAAATGCCCCAGTTCAACTCGTGACTGTCATAGTGCTGGTGTGCCTGTCAAGTGTTTCATGCAGTGGACGCTACTCAGCAGCTGCTTTGCATATAAGAGATTTTGGTCATCTTGCGCTACTTGTGCAAGGCTGGGACCATCGGAGGAGCTTGTGGTCACCTAGCTTCTTCCAGCTTATTACATGGCTCGTCTACTCAGTCTGCTTGGTCTGCTTTGGAGTAAGGACCGTGTCAGTTCGGTCTCAATATTGGCGCTATTGATTAGCTAGACCTTAATTAACATGGTAATGAATAGTTATCTCTTAATTGGTAATGTTTTAATTAACAAGGCATTATTTACTCAGATTTCATTATCAAGCTCCCAATTAGCACTAATGTACTTAAAATAATTTTAATTAGCGCGATACTAATTACCGCGTACTTGGTGAGGAAGTTCCTAATTAGCTTGGTTTGAATTGGCGTGCTCCTAATTAGCGTCGTTTTAATAAGCATGGCCCTAATTAGCTTGTTCTTAACTAACATGATATTGAATAGTCCTGTTTGATTGTAAATGTTTTAATTACGACGACATGAATTACTCAGGTTTAATTCGCAAGGTCCTGAATAGTACAGAGGTAATTAGCATAATCCTAATTAGCACCATCTCGGTGAGTAAGGTCTTGATTATCTTGGTTTTATTTACACGCTCCTAATTAGCGTCGTCTTAATTATCATGGTCCTAAATAGTTTGTTCTTAGCTGTACATTGCTTCATTAGCATGGTATTATTAAGACGTGGCTTAATTAGCTCGGCCTTAGCTTGATTTTGCTTAATCAGCTTCGTCATAGCATGTCCTGAATTAGCTAGGTATACCACTCAGCCAATTAGCTAATCAGCCGGGCGCACGTGCTCGGGGAGCGAGCAGACGATGAAGAAGAGGACGCAGAGAACATGCGCCGGCCGAGCAATGTACAGGTCGACCATGGTGATTATACACGTGGCCTCGGCGATTAGCTCCAGCCGCGGTGTTGTAAGGCGCTCGATCGGAACCAATCTCAGAGGCCACGGTGCTGATTATTCTAAAGGATATTTAGTGCAGACATTAAACGCTTGTAAATAGATTCAAACGGCCCGCGCACATATAAAAATATAGCTAGTAGAACTTCCTGTCACTTCTCTTGCATGGGTGCACTTCTGCACTCAGTGGAACGACAGACGAATGAAAGACGGTGCCTCTAGTTGGAAGACACCACCGAACCTTCTCGACCGCCCTTGACGTGACGCCGCGTTCCATCGTAACCAATGGAACGGAGCGCACCCTGAGGGATGGATTTCACCTTCGCGTATTGTTAGCTCGTTCAAAAGGGGGTGTCGCCAGAGCTCGGAAAGATCCCGAGTTTCGCCAGACTCGGGCCATCCTGCATAGCACCCCTGGTCCGCGATTTTTTCGTCATTTCGAAAGCTTTCTTTTTAAGGGATTCCTATAGATTTCGTTGTATCTGCATGCTACAGACGAATGGATAACAGTTCTTTCCTTTCAGAAACCTCGCGGCACCTTGTGGCACTGGCTGGGGGAATTTGCCAATATCAAAATATGAGACACACCCACAGGCACGCACAAATAGTACCTGCCATGGTAGTTTGGCAAATTAAGTGTCGCACTGCTCAGCAAGAGAATGAGGGTATAGAATTCCCTGACACGGTGCCTGCGTTTCGACGGGTGCGAATTGCAAGAACACCTGTGTACTTAAGTTTAGGTGCGCGTGAAACAATCCCTGGTGTTCAAAATTGTTCCATAGTCTCTGAATACTGCGTGCCTCATTATCATATGGTGGTTTGACGCGCAAAACCTCAGAGGTCCTCATCATCGCGCAAAAAAACAAAACAAAAAAAACATTCATAATAAATGTGGCTGTTACAGCTGGTTCCAACCCCAGATAGATTTGCTCACCGTAAATCCCGAATTCTGACGTCTGCCAAGTCATCTCCGATCATGGTGTCCAAAAAACGACACACGTAGAAGTACAGTAAAAACGCGGGGTGGGCGCAATGCAATGGAGGCGAAGTGCTACAGGTCCGTGTACTGTACGATGTCAGTGCACGTAAAAGAAAACCAAATGGTACAAATTTTGCAGAACCCTCCACTACGACATGCCTCATAATCGTGTCGTGGTTCTGGTACGTAAAAGTCCAGATATTATTATTTTATGAAATTCACGTTTTCTGTGCCAGCATTGGAAAATTTTCTGCAGATAATTCTATGTTTCCTCAATAAATTATCGTCCCTTTCCTGCTATACGTATTACAGGCATGACAATTACCTTCTTCTTTGATCTTTCATTTCATCTGTGACAGTGTATAATAATTTGGATTCACGGGCAAGGAAGGGATATTTATTGTTATATTTATTGTTATGGGCAACAAAAACCCGAGTGTGTACGAAATGTCTAAAAAAAGCAGCGCTTCAATTATCACGCAAGATGTCTTTAGTTTAGCATTTAAGCACATGCAGAACTAAACAATCGCTTTAGCAAACACCGCAGTCAATAATTCCAAATACCCAAGGTGCGACCGCTGCTCCATCTAGGGGCTTTACACTAAAGTAGGAACTACTTGGCGGGATAATATCAATATTTGGATGCTTCTTTCGGTAGGCGAATCAATTGTCGCCGCTGTTAATAGATTTCTACCTGTTTGTTAACATTGTCTAATGCCTGGAGAAAAGACTTTTCTCCAGGCATTATTATAAGTAAAATTTGTTCACAATGACATATTGTTACTTTAAATATTCCAGCGCATCTTTAATTAGGGCAGGCCGGAGACGTACATGGCAGCACAATGAGAGATATCTCATGTTTTCTGCATTCCTTAGTTCCTAATACCGAGCCTTGAATAGCGTTCCCATATGGCTGTTACACAATGACCCTACTACTTGACCTTGGACTGCCTGCTTGGAATGACAAGAATTCGCAGTAATATCATTTCTGTTCAGCACTCGCATGAAGACTCATTTATTGGATATAATATATTCATTAAGCTACACATTCATAACATTACAGAGGGTAAAAATGTAAGGTGCGTACTTTCATCGCTGACAGAGTTTATTCATTTCTCTACGCAATTGTCACAGGATATGTAGTTATCATTTTCTCAGTGTATTCCTGGGGTCACACGTCAGTGGAGTCGATCTGGCCGTCTCCGTATTCCAAGAGTGATGTCTTCTGTTGTCAAGACGCCAATACCTGGTTTAATGCTTAGAGGAACCTGCAAAACGTCGAAATGCAAATGTTCACTTGAATTATGTTCATGGCGTGCAGATGAAGTATTAAGCATTTTAAGTGCTTTATATTTGTTTACGGGATTGACTCGTTCACGCAGTCTCGTAACGTTGTTCATTTTTAGCAGAACTCATTTGCCCTTGTTATCAGTGGCATCTCGTGCCTCATCGCATCACAGCCATCAAAGCTGTTCCTTTCTTTTCTCTCTCCTTTTTGAAGAGGTACGTGCGTGCTAGTGTGACCGAGGAACAATAATACATACCTTCGTCTTGTCAGTTTTTGTGAACTGAACACTATGCACTGAGTGAAGCAGGCACATCTTGATGGACTGAAGCACGAAACGGCTTCCGATGCAGTTACGTGGTCCAGCACCAAAAGGAAGATAGGTGTAGGGACGGATGGATCCCACATTCTCCTCGCTGAACCTTTTCAAGAAAGAGAGCAACAGCCCCACTACCATCACTGTCCACAAAATGTATGCCAAATCTACGACACCTATAACTTTTCATCCTGCAGGCTTATGTTTCTTGTCAGTTAGCGCTTATACTTACAAAAAGTTAGTGTGGCTAGCAGCCTAGTTGTGTAGTGTATATAGCACCCTATACAGAGCATACGCTGGCTCATTGTAGACTGCTATCCTACCGCTATGGACGTACTTTAACTCAATAACACGCACTAAAATAATTGCAGGACTATTTGGTATGTAGGTTTTAAATACGTGAACTTGTCTTTTTTTCGTTGTCTAACTTTGATGAAAAATATATGCTTTTACTATGTTGCACGACCGCGCGCGCACCCGCCCAAGTGTTTCCTACGCTGCGCGTCTCAGTGACAAAGCGACAGCCTACGATTCTCCGCCCCATTTGTGCACATCGTGAAAAAACAGTACTTTTTAACAGCCGTGCAAGAACTGAGTATGCCATTGCAAAAACTGCGTCCTCGATATGCTTACCGATCAGGTTTGAAACATTCAGGATCCGAGAAGAACTCCGGGTCGTGATGGATTGAGTATACGGGTATAATAACGGTGCACCCGCTTGGAAGCTTCATACCAGTGTCGCCGAGAACGTAGTCGTTGCTGCCGCACCGTTCAAGCCTGAAAAAAAAAGAAAAAATACAAGTATCTTACTTTGCTTAGATCACTGCTAAATACTTCTGCCGTCAATCCATGCACATGCATAAAGAATATGGTCAAAATTTAGCATGAGTTGCGTAAGGCTATGGACGTATAAGGGTAGACGTGAAAAAGCCTAGTAGGTATTATGATAATAGGGCAGCTTGATTCAGAGCGCACTTCATAGACAGTTCTTATTGTCCAAGAAATATTGTTATAAAATAAATTTAATTCGTCAACGCTATCCAGTAGCGATTCTGCTTCTCTCTCTCTCTCTTTGTTTTCTTGTGCTCCGTCTTTTGTGACTACATAGCTGGCAGCTGCGGCTTTAGTCTTGCGCTAAGATCCATGAGCGACGGAGATAGAGGTAAATGCAATGCGGAAAGGCAGGGAGGTTAACCGGAAGATAAATATCCGGTTTCCTACCTTGCACTGGGGAAGGGGTAAGGAGGAAGAGAAAAGCAAGGATAGACGTAGTTCTCCGTACTTGTTTACCCAGCAATATTAGTACTTATAACCGGCGAGAAATATGTGCGTCATTATCTATTTTGGCTATATGTATGTGGAGAAAATTGTCCATGTCATCGGGCCTGCTGAAATCTCTACGTTCACCTCAAATACAAATGAAGTTAGTTTCATCGTTACTTCGGTAGCTCACCTCACCACGGGGGGGCAGCAAGCGTAGCGCTTCCGAGACTACGCAGTTCAGGTATTTCAACTTCGATATGACGTCCAAGCTGGGCTCCGGACCCTGCGCAGAACGAGTGCAGCAGTTGATGCGATGAAACGTTCGGAAGTTGCAAGGCTACCATGCGGCTACAGAAGCGCCGTCCCTATGAGGGCGCATAGAAACTACTTAAATGATCAGCGGGGCCCTCACAGCTATGTAAGCAGAGGCCGGAAGTAAAGGGGGCTTTAAAACACGAGTGCCGTGTACGGCTTGTGCTGCGTGCCCTCTTTGACGGCGCATTATATGGACTTGTTTCTAATCAGCACTGCGTGTCGACACTCTGAGCACGACCCTTAACTGCGGTTTGTTCTTAAAATAGCTGTACAGCCGCCCAAATCTTTAACTATCGTGCGCGAGCGCTGACTTTTTTGTGCGTCAGCGCCGTACGACGGAGCCAAGTTGCAAGCAGGGCGAGGGTAAGCGCAAAAAAAGAAACAAAAAAGCATTTGCGTCGCCAGATCACGGCCGGTCTGGAAAGACGCGCGTGGCCAGATAACAAACGAACGATCCACATTTGTGATTCTTATCTCACGCGCGCGGGCGTGTGACGTCTGCGGATTTCATTATCTCAGTCGCTTGCTGATCTCAGAATATATGACACGAGCAAGACGCGCTGCCGGTTCGTCTGAACTGAGTAATGCAGGTCGACGTCCCCACTAAGGAACAGCCAAGGAGACGATGGGTCCAGCTGAGCGCGCTTCGTGCGCATGCGCTTACTCTCGCCCTGTTTGCAGCTTGGCTCCGTCGTACGGCGCTGACGCACAAAAAGTCGTCGCTCGCGCACGTCGTTAAAGATTTGGGCGGCTGTACTTCACGTTCTACTGACAGCTTAATACGTACAAAAATACTAGTCGTCGTAATTTAGCTTAGTGCTTGCCAAGCTAAGCCCTTCGATCAAAGAACCGCTTGTGCGGCGTTGATCTTACTTGATAGAGCGGTAAGCTTCAGAAGATCGAGCGCTAAAAACTAAATGAGAAGTAAAATGCTACGCTCCAAGATTTTTGATTAAATCTTCAGAACTTGGAAAAAATATTTTGTTATTGCTACGACTATTATCTTTTGTCTCTTAGGTGAACATAAGGCAAGCATACTAAGCGAGACAACTTAGATCCCACGCTTACGTAATTTCTTGTTGCTATACGTACGAAGGATGGTGCTTCGGTTTCTAAAACCCCAAACCCAAGCATGTCGAAATGTTGCAAGTGCAGTAAGAAATGTACTTGCGTTCGCGGCAATACACTCATCCACTTCCTTTCGGAGTTTTTCTTGGATGGCGGGATTAAGTGCAAGCTGGTATGCGGCGAAGGTTAGCGTTGTCAGCGTAGTCTCCTGACCAGCGAGAAAGAAGAGCACGCATTGCGCCATTGCCTCCATCTCAGTCAGACCTTTGTGGACGAAAAAAAAAAAAGAAAGTTAGAGTTTTCGATATTGTTTGCATATTGCGCGGCAGACTTACTCTGTCGTTTACTTGTCTTTCTTAATGTATTAACTGGTTCGCTTACAAGATGTTTAGAGATAGCTTCTATGCATTCATTTGCACGTTATTATCTTGCTCCAGGTTTGACCTACAAGATAGTGCCCAGCAGGAACATGTAGGTTTCATATAAACAAAAATAATTTTATACCTTCGTCGCCTTTGATATTGCGTTGTTTGTTCAAATTAGCAGAATACTCGAACTGCTCACAGCCTGTTGACCGTTTGTGAATATTGACATATCTCAGTTCAGCAGTCGTGAACCAATTCTAGGCAGGATACATGGCGTCAGGAGCAGTCGGGGCTGCACGCTGAAAAGTCCCGTCTCCGATTCTGAGTACACTCTTTCCAAAACCCCGATATTGCAGCGAATTTCGGCCATCATGCTGAAAGCTTGGTCTTTATACATATTGAGGGTCCCTGTAAGGACCCTCAACAGAGGGTTGACAGTATTAATAAAACTTTAAAAAATAAGTTACGTAATCTACTTCGAGCTCGTCGTCTTCGGTAGTGTGCTCTAGTGCGTCGTCAAGCTTCGAGAGTTCGGTGTTGATAGCAGATACGGGTTCGAAAACACGTCAAAGCTTAGGCTTGTCGACTTAGTCAGCGACATGGATCGGTCTGGAAGCGTTCCGTCCGATTAGCTTCTGGCATCCAGGCAGGTCGACAGCGTCTGGTATAGGCGTTGATCATCGGCGATGCGTAACCTCGCCACTAACAGTACGAAGCAGTCGAGAATATTCCTCGTCGCGCTCAGCGAAGGAGTCGTGTTTGCACAGTATTCGACACCAAAATATAGAGAAGCTAAGGACAGGTGAGAAAACTAGACAGAGAGCCAGGCAGCCTTCGTTCGCACTTCACCTGTCGTGCAGTGCTTGTCTACGCCCGTTTATTATTTTCTTATAGATTTAATCAAATTGTAGGTGACAGAAAAACAGACGACAACCGACGTGACTGGGCGGTCTCTTGGCATCTTTTAATCTAGTCCCTCAGGACTCCAGTAAAGTTCTTTGTATGTATGTGACAGAACGCTTGTGTGTTTCTGCCCTGTCATACTTGTTTTGTTTTGAGCTTCAAGCTTACTTGTAAAATTTTCAAACCAGAGCCTTATTTTATACCTTTAGATGCCGGTTTTCTAGCTGTATGTGGAGTTCTGCAACCATTGTACTTTTCGTTCTCTCATTGATCAGATGTAGCTGATGTGTTTTAACGCAGTAAGAAGGCAGACTGATGAAACAACAAAGGTAAAGAAAACAAGTCGCCCAGGCCCTTAGCCAGAGGGGGGGGGGGGGGACCGAAGCCCGCCTTCCCCCCCCCCCGAAATTTTGATGGAGAGGGTTGTTTTACCGAAAATACATAATGAAAATAAGTGTTCTTCTCGAATAGTGAAGACCTTCAGCAAGTGCCCCCTCCCCCGCAAACATTGCTGGCTATGGGCCTGAAGTCGCTAGTGTGTATTTGATTCAGTGATGACAATTAGCTCAAGCAAATGTGTTTCCATGAGAGTGACCACGAAGTAACCACCAAGTGTAAGTGGAGGCGAAAATGCTTGAGGCCCGTGTGCTTAGATTTAGGTGCACGTTAAAGAACCCCAGGTGTCGAAACTTCCGGAAAATCCACTACGGCATCTCTCCTAATCATATCGTGTTTTGAGGTGTTTAAACCCAACAATCATTATTAGACCACGTAGTGTAATGTGAACAATTATTATTAGACCACGAAGTGTAATGTGAGCTAAGGCGGTGAAATATGCGCATCACATTTGCGCTTAGAAGAAGTGCTGCTAATAAAGTGGAATGCTATGCGAGCGTCAAAGCGCTGAGCAAACATTAGAGTACTCACGTTTATTATTGTTTGCCGAAGCCGGCTTCTTATCCAAACCAACGTCGAAGAGCTTGTTCTCAGGCTCCTCTGTGCTGTCCTCACTTAAAGCCAGGCTAACTTCTTGGGCGTCCATCATGTGCTGCAAGAAATCCTCGTGACGCTAAAAATAAAAGAAAATAGATGCTGTCACATACGTTGTAAAATAAATTTATGAAATAAAGACAGGGACGTTATTACCTACCAACTTACCACGAAGGAATGGTCTTAGGAAAGCTTATTCGAACAGATTTTAAATTATAATTGGTGTCAAATTTCTGTAAAGGCCACTGTCTTAGTGGGCGAGGATTTTAGTGCGGTGAGGCACTGACATACTGGTATACACCTGTATTACTTTTCCTCATTGTTATACCAGTGGATAGCAAACATTTGCATACGTAACTAAGAGTACGCAACATATGCTAACTGGCCAGTATCAAACAGGAGCAAGAAATATTATCCAGGGTATAGCCACGTCCCATGTGGGGACGTCGAGGCAAGGCCCTAAAGCCCAGTCGGCGAAAGCTCTGCCGGACCATCAATAAAGTTGTTACCAACGAACAAAATAGCCAACACTAGCTAGTAATAGCCAAAAGTTAGCAGATATTTGCCGTATGTGAGCAAATACGTGATGGTCCTCACAAATTCCATACATTTTTTTTAGATTATTATTTTGCTAAAAGCTTGTGTCTGATTGTCATTTTTTTGCATAATTTGTGTGCTCCAATTTACATAATGATGCTTTTTTCTTTATTAATGCGTGTTCGTCAGCCTATTCCGCCCACATCCTGTACCAGCGAACGATTGCTGACGGAAATATGTGCCGATTCCGAAGAGAGCTGAGCAGAGTGCCCCGCTAATACACGTGACCGAATTACTTACATACTACGACAGCTATTAGTCGTGGACACTCCTGGCTACAGCTGGTCAGTTTCGCCCAACGTTGGCTAAACGATTGTAGTATGGGTTTATAGCGCCAACATTATCTTAATGCAATCTGAGTCAGGGATTGAATTAATGACGTCACTTTCTTATAAGGGTAGCATAAAGATAGCTTCGCATTAAAGGTAGACAATTTTGTCTCCCCAGTGGCTCAGTGTCTACGGCGTTATGTGAGTGAGAGGGTACAGCCGCGAGCAAAAGTATCGGA
>NC_051180.1:49799372-49855931 GCF_013339695.2 Rhipicephalus sanguineus | reverse complement strand
AGAAACGGAAGTGCGTTTACAGAAGAAAAGAGTGACTGTTTCGACAAAGTTTTAGTTCATTTGCCATGTGCGCACCACCTGCAAAATTGTGCAAAAGAATCATTAAGTAAAATGTGGTCACCAGTGGTATTAATTACATTGTATAGTAATAGTCATCACGTAAAGCCAGATTTTTCGCAGACACGTAATTGGGAAAATCATTTATGTACAATAAGAACAAAAGTGGACCAGGACACCGAACCCTGGGGGACTCGGATGACACATTCACAACAGACGAGTTTGGGAATTAAAAGAAACAAACTGAGAACGCTTGTTCAAAGAGCTAGCAATCCAGCCAACTAAGCAATAATTGTTGAGAATAGCGTGAAATTTATGCGGAAGTTTAGAATGTGTAACAGTGTGTCGAATGCCTTTGAATAGTCTATGAAAATTGTATCAATTTGTAACCAGAGCTCAGAGCGTGCGAAATGTCGTGCGAGAATTCTACAAGCTGAGTTTGTTGTACTAAAACCTTGGCGAAAACCATGCTGGGCTCACTCAGGATGTTATTATTTTCAAGAAAACCCATGAATGTTAAGATGGTTGCTCTAAAGTTTTTTTTTCAAAGTTTACATGATTGAGACGTTAATGAATCGGGCGATAGCTTGATTGTGACTGCTTGCTGCCAGATTGATGCATAGGAAAATGTTTTGGCTAATTTCCAAGCTGAGGACCGTTCAGGTGCATAAGGACTTTTGAAAATTACGGTCAAATAGCGGCTGGTCCACTCACAATATCTAAGAAGAAAAATTATAGGAATGCCATCAGGACCGAGAGATTCTTATTTCCTAAGTGCCCACTATGAAGGCACTAATACCCACAAACCACACAGTGTTGAGTACTACGTACTTAAATCAAGTGCCGTAAGGCATGTTTGGAGTTACCAAAGTACTTACCATGGGCACGACGGTCTCCGAAATACAAGGAATCGAAATCGCCGCGCGAAAACACCCACGTTTAGCAATGCCAGATTTTAGCCGCTGAACTACAACGGCGGGGGCGGCTGAAGTAGATTCCCGTACCTGGCAAGGCAGTTTCATTGAATTCGCCTCTGGCACATGAAATAAAGAAGAGAATAAGGACAGTTTCCGCATCGGGAATGTCCCGAATCTTCGAGGGGTTGTGTTAGCGTAATTAGAAACGTTTTACGGAAACATTTCATCCGGAAGCCCACTGAATACCTAATGAAATAACGCACAGCGGATGAAGCCATTGTCACTGCATTTCAAAAACAGTGAGCTGCAAATTCCACTGACGTCATTTTGTGCGCAATAACAAACAATTTTTTAATGGCAGAGCGACTATTTAGGCAGGGCATTTTTTAGCCACGGAATCGCAACATTCATCGTTTGATTTTGAGCACTTAGAGGCAGAGGAGATGGGCAGTGAGACAAAACGAAAAGAGAAAATCGGCAGAAGCGCTACACAGAGATGTATATATCGGAGGCCTTCACCCTATACTTAGCTGTGTTCGATAAATGGCGACGGCAAACAACGGCCCGGCAAAAAAAAAAAAAAAAAGAACTCAGCCTGACACCGCGAGGCCCTCCTCAGAGCTGAACAGCCGCTATTTATTCAAAGGCGGAATTCATTTCCAGAAACAATAAACAAAAATCGCACCTATAGAGCAAACAGGTCGAATGTAGGCAATCATCCGTAAGTAGGAGACGCGCTGGCTTTTGCTTGAGGCAGATGTCCTTTCCTATAAAAAATAAAAGAACGAGAGTAGAAATCGTGCCGTTTCTTAGTTTTTTCTAGTGTTTATACAGCGAAATGTTGTGGTATTGAAAGAAGAAATTAACGAAAACGAACAACAACAACAAACGATGAGTGAACGTTTTTTTTTTTTTTTCAAATGGAATTGTAAGGCTAATACGGAATGCTTTGCTGCTGGACGAGTTGGATAATGGTCATAAATAAAGCAGAGCGCAAAAAAATATGGGTCTAGAAAGACACAAAGATGGGGCGAGCGGTTGTCCTTTTTTTACGCACTGCTTTCACGCGATAACGTTAAAAAGCTCGTTTCGCAGAAATTCCGGTGTTGGCGTATTTCGTTGTTAGCGAAAAATCAGCGTTGTCCGTGACCGAAAATCGAGAAAGACGCAAATAAAATAACAAATACAAATGATTGGGTCGAGCGAGAATCGAACCAGGCCTTCAACGTGGCAAGCAGGTGTTTCTACCATAGAGCACGCCATTGCTTGAAACAGCTTCGAAAAAAAAAAAAAAAACACTATATGAGTGTCTTGTAGTGGGTGGAATCTCCTTAACGCATGCAGTACTGTTGCAAGGCAGAAGCGCTGAATCACGTCAGACGTCAAAACATGTGGAATTACCCAACGAGTTGATGTTTTAAAGGTCCACCCATTACAAAGCGCTCAGACATATTTAATCATCATCAGCTGCAAAACCATAAATAAAGTGAGCAGTTGCGTGGGGTTCGCGTGTTGCCTTACGGACGCGTAGTGGGCCCTTCGCTGATTCGCAAACGAAGAATTATGGAGTGGTGGGCACTGTGCAGATGTACTTGCAGTAGGCATTCTAGGATAGTTTTAAACGGCTAATGTAAGCGCACAGACGTTCGTTTCCCTATGGCACGGTTGAGGCATGCACCGAGAACCGGAGCCAGGCTAGCAGTTGAGAAGGCGATGCGCACGGGGCTCGATTGAGCTATCGCGTTCTGCTCTTGAAGGCGAAGCTCAAGCGTCCTCCAAGTATTTATTTTATGAGAATTGTATATGCCCAACACCATTTTTCTCCTCGCAGTCGCGAATTTTGATTATCTGTCAACAATTGCGTCAATGCTGCGGAGTTTTATTCCGAAATGATGCAAACTCTTTCGATAGAGCCAGAGTGGTAGAGTGACTCACTGTGTAGTCTGTAATCATAATCTGTAGCTGTATTTTCTTAAGAATTTGATCGCTGGCTCAGAGCCCACTCACGAGTTGAGTATTGACTGGAAGCATTAAGAGGAAGAAAAAGAAGGAAAAATGCATTTGCAGTATTTGGCACGTCGTACGTACCATCAAACATGTTTGCACTTTCAGTAACTCATTCTTGTGGAATGATTCGGATACACTGAATTGTGTATAAGTTGCAGCAAAAATACTCCCCTTTCAGAGTGTACTAAAACACTAAAAAAATTGGCGAAGCTTGCACTAAGCCGCATAAGGCTTGACACAGCGAAACTGGACGATTTTGAAGATTAATTTGGTTGCTTCTAGGTTGCTTCTAGGTTGCTTCTAGGTTGCTTCTAGGTTGCTTCTAGACCTTAGCTAGGTGGTGACTAGAGGCCGGATTTTTAGGCACTAAAAAAGCGCATTTTAGGCGCCGAAAATAGGCAGGCAAAACAACGTTTTAGGCCTCCAACGTCATAAATGTAGGCACAATTTTTTTTTTACATAAATGCAAAGAATTTCAAAACAAATACGCGCGCGACCTGTGTCTACGACAGGAAAGAAAAAAAAAACATGTTATTGTATGATCCCACAAAGGCGCCAAGAGTTGAACATAACCGTGCAATAGTCCTTTGTCCCGCACGGTTCGCAGAAGACGGTCTCACCTTTTATTCTCTAGTATGGTGAGTCTAGTGTGCACTGTCGAGTAAACACACTCCTGGGCCTCTTTATTTTCGGCATGGCTGAGAAGGGCAGCACAGGAGCAGATTGTCAGGCCGCTAATAGACTAGAAGTATAGTGCCTAGAATATTCCAGGCAATATATACTAGATGGGAGGGATGTCTGTTATTGGCCGGTTGTAATCGCGTGGGGTTCATTTCTACCATGTCGGGGAGCACCTTAAGAAGTAAATTACAAACAAAACAAAAGCCGCGTGCACGTCACATTTTCTTGTCTTATGATATTCACACTCCTTTCCCCTGACGGCTTTCCGCGGTTTCGCATTCGCCAACCGCTCGCGCCATGTCAGCGCGGCGGCGCGTGTATCCGAAACATATCCCCTAGGATGGCTGGGACCCATACTGCGCCGCTATTGGCCGGAGATGGTCACGTGACCTACACGCACTTCCGGAATTTTTTTGTTTTTTGTTTGTTTTACGCCAACATGGCGGCGTCCATAAGCGAAGCCGCGCCCGCTGTAGAGATGACGGCGATATGTTTGGACTTTTGGGACGGCGGCGTTTATGTCCGCTGTCGGCGGGCGTGGAAGACGCGGCACTTGTACGCCTTCGGATGTTAGCTGTTTTAAGGTAAGTAGTTGTCTTACCTGTGGTATTTACGCTGCGGTCTTCTGTTCCGCGCGTAATCTACATGTGTTTCAAAGTTGCAGTCTTTTGTGGCGGGGTGTCCTTTGTCATCTTTTTCTTATGACGCGATGCACCGCCTTCCAGCTTTCGCGCTGTATAGTACCACTGCTTATGAAACGCATAGTAGCGGTTGGAGCCTTGGCGTTCTCTAGATACAAGTATACTCATTTAGGAAGGACACTGAAATGCGCATAGCGGGTGCTCCCCCCCCCCCTTTTTTTTTAACACAGACTAGTGGGTGCTGTCAACATTTAGCAGTAAAAAATACACGGTGAAGATAAATCGTCTTTCGAAAATAGTAACTTAGCCTGTCCGATTATCTCTTCGCCAATCCGTAAAATTTCAAAGCCTTTGATCACTCTATCACATTAAAAGTAGGGAGCGCAGTTCTTCTCATAGACTGATGGTTAAACTAACGTCCAAAAACGTTTTGTGCTGTTTTGAAAAATTGAAATAAGAAGCAGTAAACGGTACATGCCAGCTTCAATGCATATCTCTGTCATGTTGAATCAGACATGCAGTGCAAGTAGTAGTGTCCACTGTTGCCCATGCAACATGAATATTGAGAAAAAAAAAGTGTATTATTGTGAAACAAAAGTTGGTTATTGAATTCAAAAACATAATTGGACAGTACAGACACGCATGATATTTGCAGACACAGTTATTAGAAATATTGTACACATTCCTTTATTACTGTCACTGAACATATTACACATGAGTGCTGCTGATACAGATATGAGGAATGAACTGCAAATATGTTTTGCATGAAAAAAAGAACTGCGAGGAAGCATAGTGAAATGACAGACAGTATGAAAAGACAAAAGGAGACAGACATGTGCACTCATAAAAAAAAAGAAACGCTCTATATTTCATGCACTTCTGAAAATGAAATAATTTGCGAGTCAGTGCACACGTCTGTCTCCTTCTGTCTGTGCCATTTCGCGCCGTTTATCATTTCGCTGTGCTTCAAAACCAACCATCCCACAAACAAGCATTAACTGCAGGAAGCTTTCCTAGACTGTGACATGTTTTGAAAGAAATGACTGTGAGAGAAGAGTACTTCACAGTGCATGTTATCCAAGACATAATGTCATGACCACATTGAAAGGACACTTCCGGGACCCTATTTAAAATACTATGTTAGACAACAAGGCTGAAGATCTTTTACTTGAAGCAGGATTAGAACACCACAATACGTGAAGCGGTGTTGAATTTTGGAACAAACTGTGTGTTCTAATACCTTGAAGAGATGCCATAAAATTGCACCAGAACACCATTCACAGAAAGACATGTGCTCTTACCCTTTTCTTAAATAGTGTGTTCCCTCGTCCGGTTGATGCAAATGCATGGTCCACCCGATGTAGCTTTCTTTATGGTCTGTCTGCAGCTTAGAGTTAGTCTTAATCGTTCTAGTAATTTTCTGCGTGGTATCATGTTGTTCAGCAAGCATCAACTCCCCCAAGAAAATGTTTTTGAACATCAGTCTTGCCTTGGAGGTAGCACTAGGCATACAATACAGCTTGGTAAGCACAGATTGAACCTGAAAATCTGATTTATTTATTGATTTATTTGTTTGTTTGTTTTAGTTATCTCGTACGTACTGTCGGTCTTGGGCAGGAGTGAATATAAAACGATGCAAGAATAAATGAAACATGAGAATACATAAGAGAAATTGTCATGTACGGAACCTTACTGCTGCATGTGACAGCACTCGGCACTGCACACGACAAAGCAAATGTTAAATGGCATAGCTAGTTTATCAAAAGCAAGCAAAGAATACTATTACACACCTAGTTGATCAGAAACAAGAAAAAGAGATATGAGAGGAGAAATCACAGCAAGCAGTACGAGATTGTATCTGAAAAAATCACATACACAGCATCTTAATGTCATCGCGTATGACAAGTAAGGAGTAAAAAAACACAGCTACTTAAAACAAACAAAAAAGAATTACCGCATATCAAAGGTGTATGACAAGTGTAAGGAAGGCCGCGAAAACTATTAACGGGAACAATCGAATGCACTCAAGAAAAACCAACTAATTCGGCATTGAGACACCTCGGCAGGCAGATCCTTTGAAATATGGGTACTACTGCGAATGAACATGTTTTGTGCTGATATTCGCTGACCTTCATTGGATGAAAGGCCCACGTTTGCCACTTCTGTACTGTTGGAAAGCACTGTTTCTTATCTGCTCCTAGTTCTGTTGATCTATTCCTACTATCTATGTCAACCATTATAACTCTGGATTTCAGTAGGCTAGGGACTAAAATTTCAAAAAGATTAGGCAGGATCTGCAGTATAATATAATTCTTTTTATTGCTTGTCATTAAAAATGAAATTACCAACAGGGACATGCCCAGCACGAGGTCCTTTCAAATGGCGTGGTCTAATGTGTACTTTGGGATGTGATCAATTGTAACCAATTTTCCGCAGCTTCTGGAGCAACTAAAACCTCACTTTCGAGCAGGAAAGCAGCCTTTCGGAGCAGTTGCCAGTCACGCATTTTCTAACATACATTTTGGTCGCTAAACACGAGTAGTTTACCATGTTTAACAAAATAAATGTATGCACACATGCATGTATACTTGTGTATGATGTCCCAAAAGGTGAAATTAACCCACAGCGTCTCAACTTTCTGCTGACAGCCCGACATTTCCTTGTGATACACATCTCATTTGCTAATCAGTAAGGCTTTCCCTGATGCTTCAAGATTCATAAGTTTTCCACTCATATACTGTTTACTATCAGAAAGAACCAGCCTTGTGATGACGCCTGTGCTTTCAATGCAGCTAGGGCATTCGAGTTAAGTGGAGAAGTACATGCTGTCGCACTTTATGGCCAGACTCGTTAGGCTTTTGGTTCTTTTGCAGTTAATAAATAATTGGTATATTGTAAATTCAAACAATGAGCAACATGAAATTTGCTAGAATGAAAGGTTTCGCATTTTATTTAAACAGGTTTTCTTAACTTGCACTTTTGCTGAAAAGTATTTGTATTGTATTTCACCGTGCTATCCCAGCAAAATCCCGCCGCCCACTGCAGTGGGCTGACATTGTTTATAAATTCTGTCCATTGTATGATATTAAAACTTCAGTGACCTGCATAAATCCTTTAGAAGTCAGAAGAAATAGCAATCAAAATCAAATTTTTTCTAAAATTACCGAACTCGAACACCATGTTTTAATCACATGTGCACACTTCTTACTGTAGTTAATACAGTCAGTCCTCACATAAAAGACTGGAGTCACACAAAAACTTGTAAGTCTGTGCTTGTTTGTGTCACTTCCTTCTTAGTCTCCTGCCCCAACAGTCAATTCAACCAAGATGAACGCTCACCAACTAGCCCAAATTTCTACACTGCTTACTCATGATACATAGCAACTTCAGCTTCCACCTCCCCCTTCCCAGTGTTGCGGTCTGGGTCAGTACAACAAACTCTCATACAACCTTCCAGGTTGCATGAGATGGCGGCAAGCACTGTGTTCATGTCTTTGCTGCTCAAGGTCGTCACAATGGGCAAAGTTGTAGCACAAATGACGGGTAGGTATGAACATTATTGCTGCAATTTACTTGCTCATCACCATTAACTCAATTTAATACATATGCAGACCCTCGTTGGTGTTCGCCCAGCCGTACGTACTTTGCTAACAGCCGCCCTACTGCTCGTTCACCGTCACCCCAACCACGCCGCTATTCCATGCTGACCAACTAAGTATCATCTCGGACGGAAAACGAGATCATGCAGCTCCTAGAGGTAGTGCTGCATCATTTTCGACTGATCCCAATCCTCTGTTGACACTCCCTACGAACAAGAACCTAATAGAAGTGCATGTTGTCAGTATTTCTTTCACGGCATTAGTCGATACTGGAGCTCAGGTGTCCATAATGAGTGCTCTCTCTGTCGCCGACTCAAAAAGTACTCATGTCTGCTATAACTAAAGCCGCACACGTCACCGATGGTGGAGCTGTTGCCGTTACTGGGATGTGTACAGGTTGAATAAGCATTGCCGGCCACCATGATCCCGTCTATTTACAGTGCTCAACAATTGCTCTCACGACCTAATAATTTTGCTTTTGTGTAAAAATGTTTGAAGAGGAAGACCTTAGAAAGTTTTTGGTACTGGGAAAGCATAGAACGACCCTGCAGTCTGCTGTACGCAGTTTTTTTAATTGCCTTTGTCTTGCTCCTATTTTTACTTTCAGCAGAGAGCCAGAAGACTGCACTGGAAACTCCATTCAACACCATATTGCAGAACATACAGTGATGTGACCCCAAGGCCCCCGAGTATTTTCTGACATTGTTCCCACTATTGCAATAAATGATGAGATCACACACACTCTACTAGAATAAATGCAGTTGTCGTGCGCTTACAGCAAATAAACTTCTTCAAAGTCTAATTTGTTTTGTGACTCATTTATGTTGCTTCCCCAACACCCACCATTATTCACAGCCAGGATACTAACTACCAGATGGACTGGTCTCACCCATGAAAATGTCATAGCTATTTAGCAACCACAGGAGATATACTTTTGTAATTAGAACACAGGGTTTACGAAAGGACACAGTACATGGGTCTGCAATTGAAAATACACTATCTGACCTTGGAGTCACTGAAAAGTAAGTAGTGTCTGTGGTCCAATCTAGAATGAGACATGGGACAACTTAGTTACAAGATTCCTTGAGTAAATTCATTCTGTATGTGAATCTAGCAGTACAAATACAAATGAGGCTTATGAGAGCTTTGTTCCTTTATTAAAATATGCTTAGTATAATGCTTTACATTTCACATGGTAAGGGCTGCCAAGAAAGGTAGAAAGTCGTGGATTCCTTGTAATTCTCTGCAAATGTTTCATAAGAGATGTTTCCATATGTCATGAGAAAAAAGGACTTTAACAGTATTTTGGCAATGAACTAATGCAGATATAACAAAGTGCTTGAATCGAACTGAAGATGTGCAGATTAGAACCTCTACCACAAGGTAGTGCTGTAGTTGAAAGACGTGACGTGCAAACATAGACACACGAGAGAAGACATTGCAATCACCGCCTAACAACTGAAAAGGCACACAGTGGCCGAAAAGAAAGTACCTAGACACGAAACTTATCTGCGCATGCCCAGGCAAGATGTGATACCTATCAGTCCGCACACGTGAGAGATAACCATTCAGGCATTTAATTTCTTTATGCGCGTTAACTGACGGCTGGCTCACGCGTGCACTACCATTATTATTTACACGCCATGCCTGAACTATCAGACGTGTTGCTTCATTCCTGTGCCTGTAGAAAACTGCGCATTCATCGAATTTTGTCGTGCATTTACACTCTCGACAATGTCAAGATAGATGCATGCATCATTAACTTGCATAAAGCAGAAATAAAAATCCTGAACAGTTATCGATAGGTATCACCTCTTGCCTGGGCCTGCGCAGGCAAGTTTTTATGTTTACTTTCTTTTCCGCCGCTATGTGTCCTTTCAGTTGTTAGTCGGCGTTTGTGGTGTCTTGATATCTCTCTCGTGCCCGTGTTTGCACGCCCTTTTAACACGAATGCGAACTAGCTCAGCTCTCTCTTATTGTAGTGCTCATGCCGATTTGTCTCTTCCTGAATGAATGTCATCCAATTCATTATAAGTAACATAAAAGCATCAAATCTGGAAGCATTCTTAATCTGTATTTCACGCCTGTCAAAAAACACAAGGGCCTTTTAGGAAGCGTAACATGAGTAATGCATATTTCAAACCAGGACCGTACGCAGGAATTTTTTTCGAAGGGTGTCCGTGTGTAGAACGGCTAACTGCGGCAACTGGTGGTCGCTGTGAAGGCATGGAACTATTTTAGTGTCACACGAAAAGTTAAAGCACGAAAGAATTTTGGGGGGTGTCAGAACCCCCTCAACTTCTCCTTAGTTACGGCCCTGTTTCAAACCCCCGTTCATATATATGTCTATTAAATACACTAGTGCCAAATAATGCCAACTGTCTTATAATTTATTCAATTAAGAGCTTACTTGACCTGTTAACCATCCTTGTCCATTTCATTCAAAATTTGTCACACTTTTTCCCAGAAAAAGTACTATAGCGTCCATATAACTTGTAACCTACTTTGAAAACACACACCTATTTTGTAACAAGAGTCGGTATTTTAGAATAACAGAGAGCTGAGCTAGTTGGTACGTTTTCATTCTAAAAAGACAGGGCGTGCAAACACGGACACAAGAAAGGAGTCAGGACACCACAAAGCACAAACGGCATTTGTGGTGTCCTGACTTCTTTCTTGTGTCTGTGTTTGCACGCCCTGTCTTTTTAGAATGAAGAGTTGGTAATAGTTCATTGAAGCACTTTCACAGATACTTTTGCTTGCATCAAGAACCTGCTATATATTATACTTTTGCTAATAAAACAGCAAATCGTTAACGAAGTATTGAGCCTTAGCAAACAATGTATTGTACTAGCAATCTACTTACTGATGTGATAAGCAAGCCTGATAAAAAACTAGACACAATATACAATTGAATGGAAAGTCGCAGTCAGTGTAAAATGATAATATACAGAAAAATAGCAGCATGGTTTACAAGTTGAAGAGGTTCCAGCTGGCATTTGGTTTCTCGTTAAGAAATATATGTGCTGTTGGGCAGGTAATGATGTATACATCAGAATAAACAGTGCACTGTTCTGTTAGACAAGCGGAAAGGGAAAACAAACACTTTTTAAGGATGGGATTTTGCTTGCTATTTTAATGTCATTAGTGAACCTTGAACATCACATTAATAAAGAAGAGTCTGTGCTCCAATTTCACGACATATGTCGTTATTTCTGTACTTCATATTCAAGTGGTATGTGCATCCAATTACTGGAGGGCAGGGGGTGAGGGGTAGTTCTAGGGGTGCTGTATATTTTGTCTTTGCATATTTCTTACAGTAAACATGTTCCTACTATAATGTACCACGTTGAGAGTTTGCAAAATATAGGTATATATTCTCCAAGTACATCATTTCTTGAATCGACTTCTGCTTTCTTCTGTTCGTGCTCTTTTTTTTCTGATCATGTCGTTAAGTTTGTTAACCGTCCTTCATTTCAATGTATGTCCTGTTTTGGTTTCGATATTTGGGCCCTGATGGGCAATCAATTGGCATTACTACTTGGTTCTGCATGTCCAATTCACTGTGATGGATGCATTGCATGCTGACATGTACATAACATGTCCCATTACATGTTGAAGTAGTACAATGCAGCAGAGCACCCATTAAAATTACATTAGTTCACATAAAAGAGTATGCTTTGCTCCCTGCCTTTTTCAAAATGAGGTACTACACTTACCAGAAGCTTGGAAGTTTATCATTTAGAAAACGCAATTCCCGAAGCATGTTTTTTTTTTTACATTTGCGTGCGCTAAATTTTAATTTTAACGGCATCGAGCTGTGTTGTGAAGAATGCACAAATATCCACAAAGTGCCTCCTGTCTTTTCTTTCTCTTTTTTTTTCACCGTAGCTGAATAAGAATGCACTCATACGCCAGCAAAATTAAGTTATAGGGTTTCTTGCGTCGTGTCAATTGTTATTGTTATTATTATTAGGTTTTAATACATAGAGAACACGAAGGCACAGAGGAAACAGAGAGGGTACAGGCTGACAACTGCCACCTAAAGGGGCACAATGCCTGCCTGCTCCTTGAACGGGCAGGGGGAACAGAGGAAATGAAGATAGGGGGGGAAAGAAAGAGGAGAAAAAAAAACAAATAACACAGACGTAAACACAAATTAGCACGTGCTCGCTGCATAACGAATGCGGGACACTAAAAATTGTGCTTAGTGTCTCACATGACCCACATGACGGACTGTCTACACGTTCTTGACGGAATAATATCCCGCGCACTCATACAGGAGCCAACTTATATAAGAGGGCTCTGTCACGACGAGGCAATCCACGACCACGAATACGGGGAGGGAACAATCCGCTTGCTACACGCTGGTCAGGGTGCTGCTTCAGAAGATGTCAGCGGATGAACAGACGAGCGTTGTCAAACAGGCATGAAATTTCTCGGCAGTCACATTCGTTGTGGGCACAACTTGAAGCTAGGTGATCGGCGTCTTCATTGTCATCAATACCCACATGCGTAGGTATCCAGTAGGTCCAGTAGCACATGAGGGACAACCCCACGAGAAATAGCACACGATCGCGTTATAAAGCACGCCAAAGGGGGCGACGCCGTGTACACGCTCCCGGATTAATGTTGATTACCACTTCATCCATCGTAAAACGATCGGCGTATGGGCGTTTGTCAGCAAAAGGCTCAAACATTTCAGCGTCATCTCTACGGCGGGCACGGCTTCAGCGCAAAACAAAACGCGAACGTGGGCGCCGCCATGTTGATTGAAAACAAACAAAAACAAACAAACAAAATACCGGAAGCGCACGTAGGTCACGTGACCATCTCCAGCCAATAGCGGCGCAGTATGGGCCCCAGCCATCCTAGGGGATATGTTTCGGATACACGCCGCGGCGGCGTATGCATGGTGGCCGGCGCGTGCCATTTCACCGCTGCTAGCGGTTGTTTTCCGGAAGTCGGTCGAACTGAAAGCCTTTCAGAAGTAGCGAAATCTTTTGATCTAGCCGCCGCGTCCTGCGATAGGCCGGTTGGCGACACGTGACCGTACCACCCTGGCGCCCCGCCCAAAGGGTCCAGCGGCGGCAGCGCTGTGCCGGTGTTAGATACGGATGCCTGTGTTTTCAAGCGTGGGAGTTGGACCGTTTAGTAAGCACTTCACGCACCTCTCTCATTGTTGTTGCAAACTGGAAGTGCCTATGTACCTGATGCTTGAGTGGACGCAGGGATTTTGTGTTTTGAGTTGAATGCTTGGAGCGTGACCTGTATGCCGGACTTTGGTTGCCTCACCGCTAGGAGCATGCAAGAAAGCCGTTGTTCTTCTTCTTGTTCCTCGCGGTGACAACAACTGCTGAAGGAAAGTGTGGCGCCACAAAATTAGGAGCAAGGAATTTATGCCCACATAGAACACCCGGCTATGCGAAGTAAGTAATTTTGTAATATTTATAACTTCAAGCCACCTTTAGCCTGGCCGGCGCGCTTTTGTTCGTGCATATGCATCACTATTATCTCAGCAACTCTATTATTGTTTCGGCATTCTTTATGCTGTAGATTTGTGCGTAGTAATCATTGTAGAGTCACGACCCCTATTGCTCACAATAAATAGTTCGGGATCCCGATACAGTTGCTTTTGTTTATCTCACCAGGGTCTTCAACACTGAAATCTCACAAGGAAAGAACCACGTTGGACTACTTTTTTGCCACCCCTTGCCGCGTTTTACCCACTGCTATGCGCGAAGTCGATCTAGGCTCCTCGTTGAAGCATTCCGCGTGACATCTCAAATGCTTTAGACGAGTTCGAGTAAATAATACTGTGATACACCGGGTGGGAGAAAACTAAAAATCATATGCCGCAACGTGGATCTTTGCTCATCGGCCAAAGCAAAAAGAACGGAAGCCACACTGCAAGCGAATGAGGGTGGATCAGTGCTCACAACAAACGTTCCAAAGAAAAAGTTTGCTATCAAGTGCTGCAATAAAACTTATTTTTAAATAAGTGCTCGTTTATTCTCTTGCATCTCTGAAAAATGACACCTAACTCAGCTTTTCTGGTCATAGTCTGGTTTTAGGGCCGGTAGGTGTATATATACCCCAAATTTACTTGAAATTACATTCACTAACATTGCAAATTACCTTTGGTGGTGGGAGTAGTAAAATGGCAACAGCTTTGAATAAATGCATTTCTTAAAAACATGGCTGATACTGTCTTAGAAATTGGTATAACACGAAAGTGAAACGCGACTTCACATACGTAGTTGAGCGTTTGTTGGGCATTCTTTCGCCCCAAGGGCGAAGGAATGAATGTTATGGCAACAAATTGTAATGTTACGCGAAGAACGGCAGCTAGATAGAAACTTGCAACGCGCTGCTCAAGCAGAAAGGACGCACGGAACGAACGAGCGCGAACTGTCACAGTTGTAACTTATTCTACAGCGAAAGCTGTTATCAGATCACAACGGCAGTGGGGTAGTTGTCCGCCGCCGCCGCCCGTAACCACTATCGCGCGAAAGAAGAAAAAATGAAAATAGAAACGAAATTATAGAAACGTCGGCCGCTCTCACTGACTATCATCACCAACCAGGCATTAGCACCTCGAACAGCGGGTAAGGTTCCGTGCCGTCAGCCTCGCTTTTCAAGATAAAGCGGTGGCATCAACCTGAGCGACAGATACCACCGGTGGTGGCTGTTATTCCATGCTTCCACCCACCACCTACCTAGCCACTGGTAAGCAACCACTCTGTGCTCTCGCACATGGCTCTGGTGACAGAGATGGTGTTTGAGGTCCTTATATATTACAACGAAAGCTGTTATGAGATCACAACAAGGGCCGATTTTGGTGCCGTAGTTATACGCCGCCGCCTCCGCTGGTGTCCGTAACCGCTATCGGGAGAAATAAGAAAATGAAATGATAAAAACATTCCAGGAACAGATAGGATTCGAACCCGGAACCGCTGCGTGGCATTTGAGTATTCTACCGCAGAGCCACGCTGGGTTGAAGCTCCTTCGCAAAAATACCATATACAGGTGTCATGTCGGTCAAGGAATCTTGTTAACATATGTAATATAGAGTCGTAGAAGAGTAAAATAACAACCAGGCGTCACGCAATGCGAATTGAGCATTGAGTGGGTCGTTGAATGCTTCCAAACCATTACGAAAGGCTCAGCCATAATTCTTTATCGCCATCAGCCACAGCACGAACAATGTGCACATAATGACTTACAGACGTGTAGCGGGTACCTCGCTTATCCGCAGAATGACGAATAATGGCGTAGTGGGTGCTTCCATCCCTTACAAAAATATGTTTAGATAGTCCATATAAAGTTTGTAGACATCTGTCTACAAAATCAATTGACGTTCTATAGCTGAATTCTTTAGACTGGTCTATAGACAGTCTATGGAATAGTGGCCACACTCGTTTTTATAGACCAGTCTACAAGAAAGTCTAAGTCTATAGATTGGCTATAGAAGGTCTGTAGATCAATAAAAATTCATGCGTTTTAAACCGATGTCTGCAGAATATCTATAAACAAAAGTCTATAGGCTCATATAAATCTACTTTGGTTTACATTTGTCTATAAAATATCCACAGACAAATGCCTGTAGATTATCATAGGCTATTCCTATGACCCAGTATATAGAGTGTCTACGGACTTATTACCTCACAAATATACTGTGGTCTAAAGATTGCCTAGAGGCAGTTCCTGTAGATTAGTGATGTATAAATTTATCCCAATAAATTCTGGAAAAGAAAACGAGGCAAAGCACACAGAAAAGAATGACAAGCACAAGCGCTGACTTACAACAGAGCTTTAATCAGAAAAAGATGCATAAATATAAAAACTTACGACAAAGCATGCGCGAAAAACAAATGCAGACCCGTTTTTGCATACAATGTAACGAAGCTACTTCTCCGTTAATAGAACTTTTACTAGACAGACAATTTATGGTTCATCAAACAATGAAAATATGGAGTGGCAGGACCAATATTTGCCCCAGTTTTTCTCACACAGATACAGCAACAAGGAGAGCATGCGCTCGCTTAACTAGTTTAATTGAACTGAAGCTCACATCCACCAACGATAATTTACATATACGTGGTGTGCTACTTCGAATGAATTAAGTTTGTAGTTGTATGTGTGTACTTACTGTTACTACCAGTTCAAAACGTGTTTCAGACAAATGAATTGCCTTACAGTGAGCCTCGTGTACAAACCTAATGAACGAGCGAATGGGAATTTTTTCGAGGGCCTCGTTTCTTTGTTAGACACAACCAAATTAATCGAACAAACAATTAAGCCAGGGAAAGCATAGCGGACATTAATTGTCGTCTTTAAAGGGGCACTGAAGAGCCAAAACGATTTTTTATCATATTAGTAAATTACTCTTTCACGATACCAAAACCACCACGCTTGCTGCGAGAAGATGCTTAGTAAGCACGACCGGATCCTATAAACAAGTCATGACCAGCTGCTGGTGCTCACTGACGATGGTGATGATGCCCTTGTTCAAGAACTGTCAAGAACTTCTTGCACACATGCACACGGGTTCGTGAAACGTGAGTGCGTTTTCGGGACACGTGTAAGCACTACATATCAGCTTACCGCTTCTGATTTTGGTAATACCCACGTTGCCATTGGCTGCGTTACCCAACCGTAAACAACTGGTTATATAACACATATGCGGCTCTTCAACATATATATGTGTGCGTGTAAAATATATACAAATCTTTAGCGTCATTTTGTAACGTGTCGCTCAGTAAAAAAAAAGTTACGCCACAGTCACCTACCCGCCGCATGCTTCGCATAACATCGACTCCCACGGTACGTGGGATCTGCCAAATTTTTTTCTCCTAGATTTCTTTGTCATCTGTTAGTCTTTATATTTTACAGCGTCATATCCGCGGCGTAAATACGTCAGTGGAGCCTTGGTGGACCCCGGCATGAACACTTTGGTGTTAAAAACAGATAAACATTAAAATGGGCGAGACACTACGAGGTATGCTATATTTACTAGATCTTGAATTGTACTCTGGTTGCTGATATTGCAAACATGCAGTGCAACGTTTTCTGTTAAGTAAACCTATTAGAATACTTTAAAAACGCAACAAGCTTAGTTAAAAATACGGTGCAACTGTAGGAATACTTCCGAACGCTTACAAACGCAATGAAACCAATAATAGCTCGTATTTTGGACTGCGCACTACAAAAGCGCTAGGTACCGGGTTCCGAAAGTAGGATTAAGCTCACAACATGCCTATTTTCTTCTTCGAATTGGAAAACAAGCACTATTAGCTCACCGAAATATCATCTGTACTCAAAGTTAAGCTGAGTTTCAGAACGTGCAAGGAACGAAAAAATAAATGCCCTGCACGACAGCTACTGTGGGAAACTGCTCAGAAGCTGGTTCGGAAACGCGCGCGTTTTATTTCAACGATTAACGTGCTCCGGGCTGGTTCAAGTTATTGTTTCTGTAGTTTGATATTTGCTGAGCATCTTAGGCCTCAGATGTCAATAATTAAGCGGTTCAAGCGCGCACTCAGGCGTCTGCAAAATGCACGGGAGCAAGTGGCGCGTTGTCTGCTAGCGCTGCGCTTAGGACCCCTCGAGAAGGCGCGCGTGTATATAGTCGTCGTTACCTTCCACAAATAGAGGAGCCTTAGGTCGAACTAGAGGTCTAGGTTGAATCCCATAGAGTTCTGAACCGTCATTGTTGCCCGGTAACATGAATAATGGTCTCAAAGTGCACTCGTAAGCGAAATTTCAGGTTAAAGATAGTCTTTATATAAGCGCCTATTATAAAGCACTCTAAATGTGGTCTCTTCAGAGCAGGTGTGTTTTAGTGGTTGAATAGTATAGGAGCAGCTGTGTAATACAGCGAGATCACTATCGCTGTTCAGATAACAGCTAGGCGCAGTCTGATCTGCTGTCGCTTAAAAAGCGGTGTACGAAGAAAGTCATGTGAATTGATAACGTGATATTCCACCGATTTGTTTTTATTCTGCTTCAGCCAGGGGCCTGGCGAATGCGGCGGTTCCGCCTATTCTGACGTCCTTGAAGAGAGCTAGATTTTCAACGATACAGCGCTAAATCCTTGCCGATACTAGTCTGCCGTGCCTATTGAAAGGCTCGAGGCATTAGACAACAATAGCAGCGATAGCTGTTCGAATTCAGCTTCAAGGAGGCAACCTTGCGGGATGCGTCATCGTTGCACTAAAGGCAGAAATCGCAAACTGCGTCCGGCAAGCATGCGATCGAATGCGACCTACAGACCACCGCCACACGTGATTTGCCCGCCTCTGCCATAGAGAATGCTGGGAAGTAGACTGTTTTGGTTACACGACACATGTCTCCTCGCTCGTCGCTCTCCCATCTGCTCCTGTAGGATGCGCACCGCATTCCAGGCGTGGATCGAGTGACCACGCTCTCCCCGCAGTTCGACGCACTCCACAATGCGTGGCATTCCTTCGTCGACGCAGAGAGACGCAGTGCGTCTGGGTTACGTTGCCGGCGCCAGGATATCTGAGGCCGCGTCGTCCTGCCCTGCCGCCGCTGCGTATGCGCAGACATACTGGCTCGTCTGTTCTGCACGAATTATTTTACGCAATGCTCTGGCCAGAGAGCGCTGTGAGACAGCGCTGAAAGAGGAACCGCTACATTTCATCGCTGATCCACGGTAAGCGTTTCCGGCGCTCAACGGCGCGAGCCAACTCATTCGCGAGTGGGGGGGGAGGGGGGGCAAGCGTCGCTCATTCTGTCAGCAGTGTGTTTATATATATATATATATATATATATATATATATATATATATATATATATATATATATATATATATATATATATATATATACACACACACACACACACACAGAAAGCGAGAGAGAGAACTGCATATGCTCTCAATTTGATGTTATTTTTTTATATACTGAGCGATAATCTTTCTAAACTGTTGTCTAAAATGACGGAAGAAGCTGCACAAACAAATTGTGCAGGCTTGGCCACCCTCTGCCGCGACAACACAGTAGTGTTTAATAACATTATGGAAAAATTACCAGCCAATTGTACAAAGTACATTTAACCTGTTCTTCATCTGAGCATTCCATCTGCAAGCTTTACAGTCTCAGTTTCGCGCTGTAAATACGATGACTATGAAGAAGCTGCTTTGGACTCTAGTGCTTTAAAATCTCACTTATTAAACAAAACATGCGGCTGACAAAGCAAGGTACTTCGCAAGTCTTCAGAATAAGCCGAGTGTCAATTTTTTTTTTACTGTAAGAGCCCTCTAACTTAAAGCTAGTCGTAATTATTTATTTATTTGGTTTGAATACGTAAAAAACAAGAAGACACAGAGGAAATAGGGAGGGAAACAGGCTGACAATTGCCACCTAAAGGGGCACAACGCCTGCTTGCTCATTTGGGAAAGGGGAAACATAGGGGAACATAGGATAGGGGGGAAAGAAAGAGGAAAGAAAATAGGAAAGAAAAAACAAACAAAACAGACGTAAACACGAAGAAGACCAAGTTCAGTCAATTAATTTTTACGGAAACCACAGTGAGCTATAGCTGTGTATATATGATTATGAATGACTACGAATTTATATGCTCGGTGTCGTCCCTTGCCTTCATTTTCCCAGCTTGGGCGGGGGGTGGTGGGAAAAGCGGTGAAGTTACTCCTCCCCTCCGGCCCCTGCAAGTAAATACGCCTACGTAAACTGTGTAAGCTCAAATTTTCTTTGAAAAAATGTGGGCCATTATAACGTTAAACTACCCCGCATTGTTTTTCCTTCCGTATAGTTCGTTAGCTGTTAATGATTGATAAAGATTTTCTGGGTCATGCTCACAGCACCTGCTCGTAACACGACGCAACAAATGACGCGTAAGTTATTCACCGCGTAATGACCATTTACGCACGACTACGTCAAAAAAAAAAAGAGAAAAAAAAATAAAAAAAGAGTAAACCCAATAAAGTATTTTCGATACAACATATTCTTGGTCATTGGTTTTTCGGTATTCTCGAAAATTTTCGGTGTGCCATGAATACGCGACATCACAAGTCTGCGATAACTCGCGGCAATGAAATGAAGTGTGCATAAACAGCGCATTGCTATGCAGAGCAATAGCTAAACATTTTTTAATAGCCAGACAGTGCCTCATTCTAAACGCAATTAAATAAGGCTGTCCGCCTATCACATTGGCAGCGGCTACTTATAAGAGCTGGCGAGATGGATTCAGGTACTTTCAGATCTAGTATAACGATGTTGAGCTGGTTTTGCGCGTATACAACTCTCTGTGAACTCGTCCTTGTTGAGAGAGAGTTTGAGAGAGAAATAAACATTATTAGGAACAGACACAATCTTTTGCAGGTTGGCAGTCTTCTCGACCCTGACAATCTCCCTGGTCAGGTAGATCAAGCTAAGGGGCAAACTTGGAGGCTGGGCTTCTCAATGTGCTCCAGTCCACGGCCTTAATTATAAGCCGCTGCGATCGCTGCATGCTACCGTATTATAAGCAAGGTGAAGCAGGTTAGTGGGAGACTAAATCTAGAACCTTTTTTTAGCTGTCCTGGCTCGGCACAACCAAAATATTTGACATTTCTCCACACTGATCAACTCACAGAAGCTTGGATATGGAGCAGCGGCGATGCTATTCGTTTTCAAAGAAAGAAACTAAATTTCTTGTAAGAGGAAGAGCGTTCGATCGGGCTATAAAACGTTTACTGGTTCCCGCACGTATTTGCGTCGCTGATTAAGTAAATTTCCGGCCAGGAAACACAAAATAAAATTTATGACAGATTGCTCTATTGTTATAGAGCCCCTGCTGAGCGGTGGCCTTCTCTGCAACGTTCGAGCGCTAGGCGCGAAAGCGTCGCATAGGCAACCCGCAACGAAGAGAGCTTACACTATATATGATACGACTATAAGAAAAAGTCGAGTATTTGGGGAGTATTTCTGCTACACAGCAATAATCGTCATCCGGCTTGCTCGCGTTTCCTTTCTTGGAAACCCGGCTCCCGTCACTTTCCTATCGAGGATGCTGTGTCACACTGATAATGCGCGCGCCGTTCCGAGCGGCAAGTGCCGGGACCGCGGTGATAACGTGAGGAAAGTACGCGCGGTGGATGACGGTTATTGTTGTGCAGCAGACATACTCCCAAAATACTCGACTTTTTCTGCAATGCTCGAGCGCAAGCCACGAAGGCGTCGCATTGGCAGCCCGCACCGCAGAGAGCCTACACTCTACCCTAATATAGTATACATATATATTACACCAATATATATATATATATATATATATATATATATATATATATATATATATATATATATATATATATATATATATATATATATATATATATATATATATATATATATATATATATATAATATACATATATATATATATATATATATATATATATATATGTATATATATATATATGTATATATATATATATATATGTATATATATATATGTATATATATATATATATATATATATATATATATATATATATATATATATATATATATATATATATATGCAAGAAGCGTGATTTATTTAATTTATTCATGTGTTGAGCTTAGTGAACGGCACGCTTTCAAAATTCCACGGATTGTGATTGTGGGTCAATATACGTACAACAATTCTAAAAAATTTCATGCGATATTCAAATAATAACAAGGTGCCACCTCATTCGGATTTCAAAAAAGCCAGAATTTAGCACGCAGATGCGATTTTCGCAGAGCCCCTTGAGTTCTCGTAACACGCTCACTCCTTGGGAAAGCGAATTTAAAAGAATTCAGACTTGTCGCGCACACCCCCAGTAAGCTTTTTCAACGACCACTGACAAAGATCAAATAAATGAAGGCCGCAGTCTGACAGAATATTTAAAGATTTATTAGTGAGAACGCACATACTGACAAACAATGAATTACACCTTCGAACGAATGGGTTAACGAGCTTCCAAAGAAAGAATACATGTTGTTGCGTGACAGCAGCTTCGCGGACTCTCCGTTCAAGATATATCGGTGTTGCAGCCCGAGATGCCTTCACGCCGTTTCCGCGCACCCCGCGAGCCTGAGACCGCCGCGTCTGTCGTTAAACTGACAGTGAACAGACCACGGCTCTTCCCTGGAACGGTTACGGGGGGCGAGAGGTGTTTGCCTGTCATCGCGCCCCTTGCTTTGGAACCAAGCGTCGATGTGTTCGACCTTCGACCCCAGGAGCTGGCGCCTGGAAGCCGCGGCCGGGTCACGGTCACGTGATCGTCGTGGAAGGGAGAGAGCGTCGACGAGGCGACAGGGAGTCCACCTCCGGCAGCCAAGGAGACAAGCTGCTCGGAAAACCGCTTGTATACTCAATCGGGCCTGGGGCCCTTTGTTTTCTGGTCGCGTAGTTTATTAAAAACCCTTCAATAACCATCTCTGAGTCCGCAGTCTCCTACATCCCCAACAAACTGGTTGGCAGCGGTGGGATGAGAAGAAGGCTGGCGGACACCTGCTGAAGGGAAGGAACTTCGACGATCCGGGATCATCGGGTTCCACTACGCAGACGAGGCAAGCGGCGAAGGCTCCACAACGAGCAAGTCGTCGATCTGGGATCGGCAGATGAGGCAACGTCTCCGGGAGACAAGGCCATCGCACGCTCGTGGTATCGGTGAGTGCTTGAGCGACTACTGTTTGCCAGACGATTAGAACCGGGTTCAATCAGGCATATTAATTTTCGTTTGCCACCACAGGGTGTGTGGTTATTTCGAAAGTTGGTGTAGTCGGCTCTTGCTTACCATGGATATAAGGAAGCTAACAAAAGACGAATTGCTGCTTCTGGCGGAAGAGCTCGGTGTGGAAGTGAGTCAGAAAATGAGGAAACCCGAGATCCGCTGCGCAATTCAGGAAGTTGATTTCGAAGAGGACGAAATCGCAGAGGCATGGGAAAAGATATGCCGCATTGAGAAAGAACGGGCAGAAGCTAGAGAAAGAAAAGAACAGAGGGAACAAAGGCAAGCTGAGTTAGAGCTTGAGAGAGAACAGAGGAAAACTGAGCTTGAACTCGAAAGGATAAGGCTCGAGCAAGCGAGATTGGCGTCGGGAGCGAGTGTGGCAGCCGCTTCGTCCGACCATGTAAAGATGACTAGTTTGCTTCAGCCGTTCAGTGTGGGGAATGACATCGGTCTTTACCTTGTGAATTTCGAACGCATGTGCGAGAGACATTCATTCACCCGCGACACTTGGCCACAAAGGTTGCTTGCGTTGCTTCCGGGGGAGGCGTCACAAGTTGTTGCTCGTCTTAGCGCTGGTGAAGCAGGCGACTATGATTTGGTGAAGTCAAGCCTGCTCTCCAAGTATAAGCTCTCCACCGAAGAGTTTAGGAGAAGGTTTAGAACAGGCAGGAAAAAAGCGAATGAAAGCTTTGTTGAATTTGCTTGCAGCCTTAATGATAACTTGCTCGAATGGATAAAGGGCTCTAGTGCAGAGGGCGACTTCGGCAAGCTTCAGAATTTAATCTGTCTCGAGCAGTTCTATGAGTGCTTGCCGGACGACATACGCCTTTGGGTGAGAGACAGACAAGTTGGCGTCTGTGTGAAGAAGGCAGGGCAACTTGCGGATGAGTATGTGGCGAGTCGGGGCCTCAAAGAGACTAACCTAAGCAGTCAGGGCTATCGAAAGGCTCACCCTGGGCAGCAGCCTTACTATAAAGGACCGCGAGATATGCGGGAAAGAGAGGGCAAAGGGCAGCTAAATTCATCGCAACCTACTGCTAGCGGGAACAAAGAACAGGAAGTCCGAGGAAAGGGGCCAGAGAGTCAGTCAGAGGAATTGGAAAAGAGACGGCCAACCATTTGTTACATTTGCAAAGAAGCGGGTCACTTTGCCAGAAATTGCCGAAAAGAAAAGCGTGTATTCGCGACCATAATAAGCAGTGATCCCAGTAACAACGAGCTACTAAAACCGTACACCAAAGATCTAGTTGTAAATGGCCAGAAGTGTAAAGTACTTAGGGACTCAGCGGCCACCATGGACGTGGTCCACCCAAAGTACGTATCAAGTAAGGACTATGTTTCTGAATGCGCTTGGATACGTCAAGCAGTCAGTGAGGACTCCGTGTGCCTGCCAATGGCAAACGTTCACATTGAGGGGCCATTCGGTACTTTAGAAACTGTGGCAGCGGTATCAAAAGCGTTGCCCGAGGGGTATCCATACCTTTTTTCAAATAAATCCGAGTCGCTTTTGAATGAGCAGGGAAAAAAGTTTGCTGACGTGGATGCACAGGTGCTTGCGCTGACGCGATCTAAAGCCAGACAGCTTTCAGTGCAGTTGCGTTATTCAGACGGGAAAGAGGAACCTGAACTGGAAGAACCAGTAATTGGGGGAAACGTAGCGGAGCAGACGGAGGTCAAGGTACCTGTGAGTGCCGGAAAAGATCAAATTGATGCTGAAGCGGAGCGCCCGCAGAAAGGCGCTGGGCGTAAAAGGCTCACCGAAACCGAGGACGAAGGCTCCTTGGTAAGACCAACTGCGCCTTCTCTACATAAACTACTGAATGTTGGTCGAGATACACTAAGGGCCGCACAGAAAAACGACCCTACGCTTAAGGTCGTGTGCAGTAGCCTAGGCGAAGGCGTCTCCTCGAGTAACATTAAGTTCAGGGAAAGAGATGGTATCCTTTATCGACATTACAAAGACAAACGAGGCAGAAGCTTTGATCAGATAGTAATTCCAGCCGATTATCGGAAGGATCTGCTGAGTCTTTGCCACGATCACCCGTGGGCAGGGCACCTCGGAGTGAACAAAACTAAACAGAGGCTACTCCAGGAATCCTACTGGCCAGGTTGTTTTAGAGATGCACAGGAGTTCGTACGAACATGTCAGACGTGTCAGAAGGTGGGTAAATCCAACGACAAAAGGAAGGCCCCAATGGTGAAGGTGCCTATAATTTCAGAACCGTTGTCAAGGGTTGTTATTGATATTGTTGGACCCCTACCTAAGACCAAGGCTGGTTACCAGTACATATTGACTATGTTGTGTCCAGCAACAAAATTCCCTGAAGCCATACCGCTAAGAGAGGCTACTTCAGTGCAGGTAGTAGATGCCCTATTGACAGTGTTTTCTCGCCTTGGTTTCCCAGCGGAGATACAATCAGACCAAGGGACGACTTTCACGAGTGCACTTACGACCACATTTCTTGAGAAATGCGGAATCAAAATTTTACACAGCTCCGTGTATCACCCACAAAGCAACAGTGTCGAAAGATGGCACGCTGTGCTTAAGAAAGTGCTGAGAGCGTTGTGCCATGAGCGAAATGTAGACTGGGACTGTTGTCTTCCAGGTGCGCTTTTCGCTTTGCGCACTGTGCCGCACGAAGGGACTGGGTTTGCTCCTGCAGAAATCGTGTATGGAAGAAACCTTAGGGGCCCATTGCAGCTAGTTCGGGAACTTTGGGAAGACAACCGGGTTGATAAGAGTGTGGTAGAATATGTAGTTGAACTAATGGGAAGATTAAATGAGACTCGAAAAATTGTAAAGGCCAACTTGGAGGAAGCCCAGAAAGCGGCGAAGCGCTACTACGATAAGAATGCGAGAAAGAGGACATTCAAAGTTGGCGACAAGGTGATGATATTGCGCCCGAGTAGGCAGAACAAGCTCGAGGTCCTCTGGGACGGACCGGCTGAGATAATAGAATGCGTCTCTGAGGTAAATTACGTGGTAAGGTTACCCGGACGGAGACAGGAAGAGCGAGTTTATCATGTGAACTTGTTAAAGCCATACTTTGAAAGGAGGGAGATGGTGAGCATTGCCTTGAATCACTCTCAGGACGTTACTACGGAGGTGCCTTCCTTACTCTGCGAAATGGCTCCGACTGTAGAACAAATCATCGCGCACTCTGTGGATAAGAGTGAGCTGAACAATGAACAAATTGAGGATTTAAGGAGAGTCATAGAGGACTCCCTCGAATGCTTCACGGAGAAGCTGGGACGGACACACTTGGTGACACACGACATTGAACTAACATCAGAAGTTCCATTTACATCTAAAGCCTATCGCATGTCACCAAGGAATCAAGAGATTATGAAAAGTGAGATCAGCCGCATGCTTGAACTAGGAGTGATCAAGCCAGGAAGCAGCGATTACTGCTCTCCGTTGATGTTGGTAGAAGTACCGGGAAAGGATCCACGACCTTGTGTGGATTACAGAAAGTTAAATGCGATCACTAAGGACGAGGTTTACCCTTTGCCGAACATTGAAGAAAGAGTGGAGCTGGTTAGCAAGGCAAGGTTTATATCTACTTTTGATTTAGTGAGAGGCTACTGGCAAGTACCTTTAACCGAAAGAGCCAGTCGCTATGCAGCTTTTATAACGCCTTTCGGTACTTTTCAACCTGTGACAATGAGTTTTGGCCTCAAGAACGCACCATTTTGTTTCTCAAGATTGATGGACCGGGTACTGGAGGGACTTAGTGAATTCGCATTGCCCTACCTGGACGATGTAGCTGTGTTTTCGAATGACTGGAGTTCCCACTTGGAACACGTGAGGGAAGTACTTGATAGATTCAGAGCAGCAGGCTTGACAGTAAAGGCAGAGAAGTGCCAGTTGGGGCGAACCAGTGTCACTTACCTGGGTCACGAGATAGGACGCGGAAAGCGCGAGCCGATGAAAGCGAAGGTAGCAGCAATACTAAACTTTCCGAAGCCCGTGACGAAGAAAGATGTTCGATCATTTCTGGGAATGGCCGGATATTATCAACATTATATACCGAGCTACTCCCAACTCGCGAGTCCTCTAACGGATAGTTTGAGGAAGATGGAACCGGAAAAGGTCACTTGGACTTATGCAAAAGAGGAAGCATTCTTGAAATTGAAGAACGCTCTATCCCTAGGACCAGTCTTGGCTTCACCTGATTTCAGTCGCAAATTCATTCTCCAGTGCGACGCTAGTAATCGTGGTCTTGGTGTCGTTCTTTCTCAGATAAACGAGCAGGGTGAGGAACACCCCGTGCTGTACCTCAGTCGGAAATTGACCCCGCGGGAAGAGGCTTACAGCACGTCGGAAAAAGAGTGCCTGTGTATTGTTTGGGCGATTCAAAAACTGCGCTGTTATCTCGAGGGGACCAAATTTGTGGTAGAGACTGATCATTGCCCCCTGTCATGGCTTAAAGAAATGTCGGGAAAAAGCGGCCGGCTACTGAGATGGAGCCTTATTCTGCAAGAGTTCAACTTCGAAGTTAAATACAGAAAGGGAAGTGCGAACAAAAACGCAGATGGTTTGAGTCGAGGGTTCTAAGTGGCTTGAGGGCAATTCGGTGGAACGGCCACCTGTTTTTTGTGTAACCTTGCACTATGGTATGTCTTCTTAGTCGAGGGCCGAATACACCAAAGAAAAATAAGAAAAAAAAAACGACCAAGAGGTCTCAGTAAACTGTCTGGCAGCCAGGTCGTTTGTGCGCTGCCGGTCCCGAGCGTTTGCGAATGTGTGTGTTGGTGCTCGTGCGTGTGTGTGAAGAGCAGTGTTTCTGCAACATACAGTCGTGTTTCCTTCTTTCGACCCTGCATCGGCGGAAGCAGCCTCGACGAAGGACTTCATCGGGGGGAGGAGTTTGTTGCGTGACAGCAGCTTCGCGGACTCTCCGTTCAAGATATATCGGTGTTGCAGCCCGAGATGCCTTCACGCCGTTTCCGCGCACCCCGCGAGCCTGAGACCGCCGCGTCTGTCGTTAAACTGACAGTGAACAGACCACGGCTCTTCCCTGGAACGGTTACGGGGGGCGAGAGGTGTTTGCCTGTCATCGCGCCCCTTGCTTTGGAACCAAGCGTCGATGTGTTCGACCTTCGACCCCAGGAGCTGGCGCCTGGAAGCCGCGGCCGGGTCACGGTCACGTGATCGTCGTGGAAGGGAGAGAGCGTCGACGAGGCGACAGGGAGTCCACCTCCGGCAGCCAAGGAGACAAGCTGCTCGGAAAACCGCTTGTATACTCAATCGGGCCTGGGGCCCTTTGTTTTCTGGTCGCGTAGTTTATTAAAAACCCTTCAATAACCATCTCTGAGTCCGCAGTCTCCTACATCCCCAACAATGTAATCAACTACTGGTACACGGTACATAAACACTCACACACGCTCACGTACATACATACATACATACATACATACATACATACATACATACATACATACATATATACATACATACATACATACATACATACATACATACATGCATGCATGCATGCATGCATACATACATACATACATACATACATACATACATACATACATACATACATACATACATACATACATACATACATACATACATACATACATACATACATACATACATACATACATACATACATACATACATACATACATACATACATACATACATACATTGCACATACGTACGTACTTACGTATACACACACAAATAAGCCATATTAAACACCATGCGCAAAATTAAAAACATGCACTTTTCGATCTACTTCGGGTCAGACATAAGAATTTTTCTATGTACTGAACGGCGAGCCATTATGTCGAGCCAAACCTGGCTGTCCGTTCAGCTGTCCTGTTAACAAACTCGTTTATAATATCGTCTAACACCACTTCCGAGGTCCTGCCCTTGTGGACATGTAAAAGTAGAAGATGCGTTAGTCTGCTTTGTGTCATACGGCTGCGGAGGTAAGTTTTGATTCGACGTAAAGCACTGAATGAGCCCTTTCCTGAGGCTACGGGGTGATTCCACGAGAGATCGAACATGCGTGTCCAGTCGATATTTTTGTTTTGCCTGGGTTTTTTATATGTTATGTGGGCACATTCAAAGTGCTCGGAACCGAAAATTTTATTTCCAAGAAACGCTCCCAGCACGCAAAAAAAAAAATATATATATATATTTGAAGGTGGCGGCGCGGGCCTCCTGTGTTTGCTCACTGCAATGTTTTCGGATTTCGCGGCCGAATTTAACGCGAACTATAAATGATGTGTCGAACAATTCTTTTGCTGGTTTTAATACGCATTACTGTGAATTACATCCACGCTTTTTTTATGCCGTCCCTAAAAGGAAGACAACGTGAAAAAATGGCAAACACGGCCGAAATCAAAAAAGTGCGCTAAGTTTGAGGCGCCTTGGCGCCTTTCCTACTTGAAACAGAAACGATGTTGCGCTGTACATTGTGTGCCATGATCTCTATTATTTCGTTTTGCACATCAGTGCTCAGCCATTTGTCCTTCCTCGTAAGCCATCTTTTGAGAGCTGGCACGTCGTTCGATCGCTCTTCTAGAAGATCTATTAAGTTGCCGTCCTCTTTAGTGTGCCCCTGTAGCGCTTGACCTGAGCGACCGAAATAACGGATGGAGCTGACTATGACGCGCAGCGCTATCATGGATTCCTTCTGCTGCTTCTGCAGCAGAAGGAATCCATGATACCCGCAGAATCCATGAATCCACGCAGAAGCATGGTTCTGCGCAGATAGAAGTTGCACAACCCGAATTCCTGTTGCTCTGGAGAGGCTGCGGTTTAGAGCATCTACGTGAAATTGACTTTTCTCATGGCGTTTCAGCCTCTCGGTACCTTTTTTCCGGTTGTTGAAGCCTGTCTTCAAAACTGATAACTCCATAACTCGTACCTCCAACGTCCTTACTTAAGGCCTCACGGCACTCGCAGCAGAAAACTATATCACGCTCAAAGTCGTAAGAAAGCCACGAAAACCTCTAGAAAATCTCGTGGTGGCATGAGCGACCGTCTTTGTTTTTCGGAAATTTGTAGCTTTTCTTTGGCACAGCTCGCAAACACGGCATATCTCCATCAGAATGTCGGCTGCCGCTTTGTATAGATGTCTCGGAAGAAGTGGATGGTCTTTCCTCCTCTGTAACTCGTCGCATAGAGTGTGATGTTCGTGCTTCCTGTGGTTCAACAACATAAAATGTAATGGAAGGTTATGCCAGTGTTCAATTTCGATGATAAAACGCTGTTTCTGTAGGGTACCTTACCAATAGAACAATCCGTAGGGCATGGCAGAAGCTCCGAGAGGACATTAACAGCCGCCGATTGGCGCTCTTTCCCAGCTTCCGTCTCTGTAGTAGCGGCCGAAGTTTCTGAAGTCATTGTAACGTATACATATATATGTATCCGTCACGGCATTTAATTTTCCGTCCTGCTGGTCTCATAGTAAGTCTCACTCGCCATCGCTTATACCCTGGGTCGGTCTCACCGCATGGCTACTCGACTTCGGAACGTCACTCTCAAGGCATCGTTCTTTATCCGGTTCTTCTATAAGAAATGAAAATGTTCAACCTACTCGAAAGGAACCAAGAATAAAACATTTATGAGAAGACAAAGTGAGCACCTCGAGCACCAGTTTCAGTCAAGTGTGCACGTTTTGGAGCAGGGAGAAAGAATCTGCTCATTTTCTTTTGCCCTTTCTTCATCATAAATCTAGGCTGCAGTGACCTGCATGGAGCTGCACATACCAAAATTGAAATACATTCAAATACATTTCAAAATCAATGAAGTTGTTCTGCCTATTGCTTGTAGTCGTGCTTGTACAAAAGAGTGTTGCCGTCGTTGCACCTCGGACCGCGAGCACCACTTCGGGAAATACAATGGTAGTAAAGCAGCTGGATATGGCAGGTGGTTTTTTAGATATAACGATCGAGAGCTCAGTGTACAAGACAAATTCGTGTGTGGGTCGGAGAGTTGATGATATGCGAGTCCTCCTGGTGCTTATTATTTGCAAAAGAAGCCAAATCACGTACGTATAGTCTCCTCAGAACGCTGGAATTTCCTATGTCCGCGTTTTTAACTCTCGTGCGCACAGAAACACAATACTTGTGACTTAGGCCATTATCAGTGCGATAGAGCACGCCGCCGGCAACTACATTATTGCCCGGCTGCATTGTTTTATCAGCTGTGTGAACAGGGCTTTTGAGGATATGGCCACGGAAACCATAACAAGAAAATAATGCTTTGTGGGGAAATTTAACGCGAATAGGACGCAGTTTGCGAGTACCAACATGAGGCGACTGACAAGTGAAATTATTTTCTGAAATTTCCTCGGCTACCGGTCCGAGAGAATAAACACATCCCTATCTAGTTCGCTCACAACACCATCGGCCTATTTTTTTGTGCTTCTTGCCTCATCTGGAGTATATGTCGACCAGATAACGCTGATGCCATTTCATGTAGTCACCATAACATGTTTACGTGAAACATCAAATGCAAAATCTAGAGCTGTATTATCAGAAAAGGAAGTATCGTGGTAGCTTACCGCGTCATTGAAGCTGACTGTGAAGTCGATGTTCTAGATTCGCCTTCCCTCCCGAGGAAGTGGGTAAAACAGGTTCGTACAAATGTTCTCTGGCGTAACTTCCCTGTGCGTCCGATACGCACAGATAGTTAAAGACCTTAAACGTATGCTAACCAGAAATACGAAGTTAAGCTGAAATGAAGCAGGAGCATTCAAGAATGCGTGCGGTTTTTGTTGGGTGTCAAAAGACTACTTACTAGTGGAGATATTTCTAACCAAAGACTGAATACCCCTTACTCAATTTCTCTCGCCCCAGACTCGGCGTTGAAGCCATGACGTCACGGATCTCATTGCTCTCAGCGAATTAGAAGGCTTCATGATACTCACCACGTGTGTAAGTGGCCTCTGCATGGCCGTGGCTTAGAGCTGTGGCCGTATTTCCGAGCCCGAGCCCGGCCCGGGCCCGCTGACTTTGTCGAAGGCCCGCCCGAGCCCGACGGCAAAGGGCTGCGAGCCCGCCCGGCCCGGCCCGACGTACGAAAACACAATCCCGGGCCCGGCCCGGCTTTTTGAAGGTTCGCTGCGAAAGCAAAACATCGTTTTCCGGTAATTTGGCATTTTATTGAGCATATGATCAAACGACACGCGACGAACAGCTTCTATTACACAGATTACAAATTGTCGTGCAAAAACAGCAAGCAGTCCAACGATTCCGGCTTCAACGACGTGCGGCGCTTTCGCCCATGCAAGCGTTAGCTTGCACGAAGGCGATTTACGTCGGGTCGCTCGTCGCTGTCGCGTGCATTTTCACTCATATGGAATTTGGCCTTAAATCTAACGCGAACAGTCGCGTGACACCGTCACTAGCTCTGCTGGTGTTACTTCTCTGTCAGAGTGCAACAGGGGCACTGCTTTGCGTGCTCCCCTTTTGTTTAAAGTCGCGAATGGAAAGGATAAGCCGTAAAGGGTGGTCGCGGAAAAGGCGCTGTATATGCGTGCTGGAAAACCATTCCCGCTCATTCACTATATTTCGGGCTTGAGTGGGGCCCGAGCCCGACCCCATAAAACTCCAAGTAGACCGAGCCCAGCCCGGGCCCGAGGTGAAAATACGTCGGCCCGCCCGAGCCCGGCCCCCGGGACGGGCTCGGGCTTTCGAGCTACCCGGAGCCCGTGCACACCTCTACCGTGGCTTTCGTGCTTGCCGCTATGGATGCGCTTGCAGACGCTGAACCACGCAGTGGAGGTTTCGCCAGGGAAGCGGGATTACATTTCAGCGGCTTCAATGAATGTGAAATGATCCCCCGTGCTCTCGCTGCAGCTCTTTCTGCGTACGACGGCTGGCAGCAACCGACGGAAGCGAAGCCTTGTTTTCGTCGACGGCATGCGAGGCGTCCGATTGCCGAATACTGTTTATGTGCTTGTGCATTTCATTTTGAGTTTTTTATTAAAGGCGATTTCCTTTGGGAGAACAAGAACAGAGGCGTCGTACAGTGAGGAGAGGCGCGGTGAGAGCAGGGCCATGCAGGGCAACTCAATCCGCCCGTGGTATGCGACACACTTCCCGGAGAGCAGTTGGGACGGCGCCAGTGAGGATAATTGCACCATACAATGAAAACCATCGAAGCCCCATAGCTCTTTGCGGGACAGCGGCAAAACACGCGTGAAATGAAATCCGACGCAGAATCGCCGCGAAGCACGCTTGTATAAACGACGTCAACATCACCGGGTTCAAACTACGCCGGCTGCCGCCATTACCACCGCGCTCATCGGAAGAAGCAAAATAAAAACGAATGAGGAAGATATCACCATGAGTATCGCTTTAAACGAGTCGGGGCTGGACTGCGTTTACGAGAAACTTGGAGGGGCGTCAGTACATATCCCTCAGTTTTTCGCTCTTTTCTCGATCGTTTGTTGAAGCTCAGTTCACGGTAAGAATTGCATGACTGTGATCGTATATGATAATCTGCCATTACAGTTCTTCTTCCTGTATCTCCTTAGTATTATTGTGCACGAGGCCCACCACTCGAGACACGGGTGCTGTAGCCGTTCCCACGTACTAAGTTGAATCACTTGGTACCACCTTGCTTCACGGAACCTGGAGAGGTAGTGACCTCCTACAACTAACGTACGGATCTGTATACAGATAGCAGGAGGACATACCCAATACCACACAGCAGCCTCACTGGAGCGCAGGTATCCTCCGCCGAATTCACAATAACATCCTTACCATTCCTCATCGTTTAGCGATCTTCACAAGTAGAGGGGTTGAACCAGTATGCATAAATTGCGATAAAAATGCCATAGCAAGCCAAAGTCAGATCCTCTAGGAATGCGAAGGCCTTCCTCCACCCAGAGAGCTTCTGCACCAGAAACGACATGGTCGCCCGAAGAAAAAAAATACAGAAAGCAATTATTGCCTGGGCTGAAGAGGTCGCTACAGACAAGCAGCCATCCCCAAACCCCCGAAATTTCTCTTTAATAAAGATGTCTCCTCCTCCTCCCTGCTCTGACGAAAGGAAGCCGGCGGCCCGAGCGCGTCTTTTCTTTGGGTTCCCCCCTTCAAGCAGCTTCGTTTCACAAGTACATGTGCACTTGCATCTAGAACGCAAAAAAAGAAAAAAAAAAGCTTGAAAAGCATGACCAATGTTTTAGGCGGCATCGCCATCAAAGTAGCAGGGTGTAATTTCACATTTACGGTCTTACCTCAAGGGTAACAAACATCACGACGCGTGGCTCACAAATATTAGAAAGGGAAATGAACCGAACTCCCGCGCACGTGTTTGCAGCAAGCTGGCACTTACGAGAAGGCGACTTTGCCTGCGGACTAGGAACGCAAATGTTAATTCAGAGAGCAACAGTGAGTTCACACATGGCAGCCCCCCCCCCTCCCAGTAAAGACGCCCACACCACCATGTCTTTTAAAAATTGCTTCGAGAACGTCACGCCTCATAATCCTCCCCCATCTTACGCACGCTGATCAGGGAAAATGTCTCTGAACGAGTTTCTGTTTTGAAAAACAAGCAATAAGCCTTGCAGGAAAACCTATGCTTACAGATTTTTGAAATCATCTGTTCATCCCGGCGTCGCTCACCGTACATGCTTGAAGGGTGACATACTTGATGAGTTGACGAAGAGCTTCTCGATCGCAACCCTTCAGCAACAAGACAGTGGGCCACGTTTTCTCTTTACGATTTTTACTGCGGTCATTATGTGCGGAGGAAGCAAGGTGGTTTGGGCCGAACCGGAAGTAAACTGACATTTCAAGCTTTTAAGCGATAAGTTCCGTGGCGAAGCCAGTTGGAGGTTTGGGGGTTAAACACTTCCTCCTCCCCCCCTTTTTTTCTAATTATCGTATTTTGTATGTGTATATATACGCGCACACACACATACAAACACACGCAAGAACGTAAAGGGAGGTCAGACACCCCAGAAAAAAAGTTTCTGGCTACGCCCCTGAATAGGTTGACGGTTCGTGGCGCTTAGGCGTACTCCTGCAAGAGCTGCAGAATAGAGCGCCAGTTTTTATGTCTTCGATAACCCCTTCAGCACGGAAGATATGTTTAACCAGACGAAAATAGGCAGTGCGCTTTACGCAGAAAAAGCACCGACAAACAGAGTGCCACAAGTCACAAGCTTCCAGATGTTTCGTTCGCTGAAGGAAGGGAGTCTCTAGCCTCACGAGTGGTATAAGGGGAGAAGGTGAGAAAAGGAGGGGGGGGGGGCTGTCGGTGCAGCTGTGAGTGTGGGGGCATGCCCCCACTAATTTCGAACCTGTGGGGGCGACGGCCCCCACTGCCCTCCCCCCCCCTGGTTCCGGAGCCCCTGTTCCGAAGTTAGCCAGTACCCCTTAAAGGGGTCATGAACCACTTTTCCTAGTATTGATCTAATGACCTCAGTATTGGAGTTTACTGCCTCCCGAATCGATTGCGGCAAAAATTTCTCGAATCCGTCAAGAATGAGCGGAGTTACGGGGGTTTGGCGCACGCTTTCAGCGATTTCTCTCTTTTCTCGTGCCTGTTCCGACGTGGGAGCGGCCCGCAACGTGCTAGGGCGCGTTCCGAGGGACCGAAATAAAGTTTATTCATCCATCCATCCATCGTACCGACGAGCGCACTGGAAGCTAGGGAAGGCACGGGGGAAAGAAGTTACGTCAGCGCGCGTCATGAAACGCGATCGCTCTCCCGCTGTGATTCGCGTGCGCGAGTGCGGCTACCGTGTACTGGGGAGTGTGGCGCCGGCAAGTGGCGGCACCCCGTGGCAAGAAGCGCATCTGATCAGAACGCCGCTCTCGATTTACGTCGGCTATCGGCCAATAAGCATGCTATGTTTCTTGCGACGTAAACAGGCAGATCCGCGACGTCAACGGGCAGACGCCCCGCCCACCGACTAGAGTGAGAACCGGCCTCTGTTTGAAAAGAGGGCGCCTGAGGAAACGGTAACTTCGCGCTCCGCTTGTGGCCTTTACGCGTCGCGCACGACTGTAATATTTGGCAGAGCAGTTCATAGCCGTGTCAGCTTTCCGCAGGATGTGTTTTTTCAACAAGCCCAAGGGGTGCTTCATGACCCCTTTAATGCACTGCGTCAAGCGAACGCCGTTCGACGGCACCATTGCACCTCCATTGTAGGATGTGCACCAGCACCTCCCGGCTCAAAAAACAACATTTCGCACGCGAGAATTATCATAGTAGTAGATACCGACGAAATGCGGCGACGAAGAAAGTAATAAGGAGCGTTGTGTCCAGCTCATTACGATCGGCATCATTTTCATTACACTCTACAAGTCCGGTTGATAGATTAGCGCTTGTAAAGGATAAACAGGAGAAGTACAAAAGAGAACCCACGACGACGACGGCGACAAGGATGATGACCATCTTTATTCGCATCTCCTTTAAACGGCGAGGCAGCCAGTAGCCATATTGCCTACCGTCTTTTAAAGCGGCAGCGTTAAAGAGCTCGTTTCACAGAAATTTCAGTGTCGTGTCGTTGGTTGTGAACGAAAAATCATCATCTTGTCCGTGACCGAAAAGAGATAAAATGAATAAAATAATCTTCAAGGTTCGAGTGACAGTCGAACCCATGCCGTCTGCATGGCAAGCAGGAGTTCTACCACAGAGCCATGATATGCTTGAAACTGCTTCGAAAAAAAAAAAAAAAACACTATATGAATGCATGTAGTAGAAGGAGTCTCCTTAACGCATGTAATATTGCATGGCAAAAGCGAAGAATCGCGCCAGGCGTCAAACCATGTGAATTGCACAACGAGTGGGTGTTTTAAAGGTCCACCCATTACAAAGCACTCATACATATTAATTCATCATCATCAACAACAAATGCATCCAACAAAGTGAGCAGCTGCGTAGGTCCGCGTGTGGCAATGCCTTACGGACGCGTAGTGGGCCCTTCGCTGATACGCAAAAGGAAACCAGACGAAAAATATCCGGTTTCCTGCCTATATCTAGCACTTTAAGCGGGACCTGATTAAGAATCTAGAAACTTAAACTCGCATTCTGTCAATCTCTTACCTGCTTTTTTTCCCCCACCAACATACTAAACGTGCCTTGCATGTAAAAACCGCTGACCAGTTAATACTTCGATCTACTCTGAAAGCCTCTGAAGGATGGAGGCTTCCCAAGGGTCTTGTTGGGTGAATAACCCGGCGTTCATTTGCGATGTGTTTAGTACTTTCCGGGATTTTGTTGCAGGAGGCACATGACACGACTCATCTGAGTGTGAATATTTGCTTCGCTGTTTTGCTGCCCCTTGTGTTATAATACGGATTGTCCCTTCCGATTTCTTTTTGTCGCATTTTTAGATCCACATGGACGACCATGGACGACTAGAATTATGGATGGATGTATGCTATGAGCGTCCCCTTTAAAACGGGGCGGTGGCATGTCTGCCACCAGGCTCGAAGAAAAAAAGAAAGAAAAAAAGCTTCCTTGTTTCATGTTGGCCTAATACCTTATCTACATTGATTAAATTATGTTATTATACCAAAAAATTCTAAATTCACGGTCCATCTCTCTGCCTCTTAAGGCAGAATGACCATATTTTTCCCCCATTATTTATTTTTGTTCTTTATCTCTACTTTTCTGCCACCAATACTCTAAGTCTCTTACTTATTTCTATCGCGGACGTGTTCAGCTTTCCATTGTTGTCCCTAAAACCCAAGGCTTCATGTAGACTCGTGCCCGCTCGTATACCTGGGTGAATATCGCCACATTCATTCAGCACATGTTCCATCGTTTCCTTAGTTCCCCCGCAGCATGTACATTGTTCTTCTTCGTTACTGAATCCCGCTCTATAACTACGCGTTCTAAGGCAGCCCGACCTTGCTTCAAACAGTAAAGCGCTTCCCCTTGAATTATCATAAAACCTTTCCCTCCTTATTTTGTTTTTTTCCCTTTCGGTAGTTACTCAGAGCCGGCTTCTTTTCCATCGCTGCCATCCAATAAGTCCTCTCCGCATCTCTGACCTTCCGCTTAATGCTCCTTGTTGCCATATCGCCCGCACTGCTAGCCGTATATTTACTGGTGAGCCTCCCAGTTATTTTTCTCCACTGCGTGTCAACGCTTTTTCTACACAAATACCTGAAAACCTTCTCTGCCCATCTACTCTTCTTCATTTTCCTCAGCCTCTCTTCGAATCTCATTTTGCTCCGAGCTTCCCTCACTTCAAAGCCTGTCCATCCCATATCACCCTTTACAGCCTCATTTGTCGTCTTCCCGTGAGCGCCCAACGCGAGGCGGCCCACTGTCCTTTGATTTACATCCATTCCTGATTGTACTTCTGACTTCATGCACACCACTGAGTTCCCAAATGTAAGCCCCGGGACCATCACACCCTTCCACAGCCCTCGAAGCACCTCGTACCTATTGTATCCCCATAAAGCTCTGTGCTTCATAATTGCAGCATTCCTCTTTCCCTTTGCTATATACAGCGCCATCTGTCCTTTTGCTCGATAGATTCGCATGGCCTCCAAGACGCCATGACACACGCGTATTGCGGGAGCCATAAAAATGGCGGGAGCGTTCGTGCGAAGTAAGGCAGATGGCGCAGCCTCATCAATGGGCGTCGGTGTTTCGACGTGTACACTCGGGCAGTGATGTTCTACGCAGTCAGTTTTCGACTGCAGTTTTAGCGATAAGGGAAAAAGGAATCTTAGCGATATACAGGGAATTTTATTCAGTGAACTGGGAGCGCGGAAACGGACAAGGGCGACGAACATGGAGGAATGGCGACGAAGAACTACACAACACGAGCGCTCCCTAACTTCATCGTCCTTTGCCTGTTTCCGCGATCCCAGTTCGCTGAATGAATGTGTACCAACTAGCCCAGTTATCGATCCTTTTATAGGGAATTTTACACTTGTGGAGCTAGCATTAAAAATGATGTTAGTGAGTACATCATATATGGATGGAAACAACTTTTATTTACAACACAAAACTTTGGCGACATGGTCTCCGAGATTGTAAAGGGTGTAAAGTTCGACATGTACTTCGTGTTTCTGGCTCACAAAATCGATTCCAGAAAAAGGGGCAATAAGATCTGTATTTTTTTTATTCAGAGAGCGTTGTTTGAAGACTCGGAGTGCATAGCGGTGCATTGAGGGCATGAACAACCCTTAAAATAGACGTATGTTTCTTTTTTTAATTTGCTCTGAAGAACATCACTATTTTTAATGCGCTCCTCCGTGAGTGTGCATAAATATGTATGTTCCTACGTGTGTTTTCTAGCCGGGAAATAAGCGGGAATTTTCAGAAAATCTTGCGGAGAAAATTGCCTAAAATAGGGGAATTTTCGTCCTCGAGAATGTGAATTCTGCTTCCTTGTATGGAACATTATCTTATTATTAGTGTTATTATATGGTGCTTAGGAGATGTTGGCGCTTTTGTATAGCGCCGGCTACTTCTTTTCACAGACAAAAGGATACGTGAAAATCACAACGAAAAAAAATTACATAAAAGAGCAGCTAGGCAGAGTTTATGCAAATTCATTCACATAACAATACGAAAAAAAACACAAGGTACAGTCCCGTTACATAACACTATAGTTCACATAAAATGAAGTTACAGGAACACCGCATACGCTATAAGTTGCATAACTCTACTCGTGTTCCTTCGGAATGCGATATGACACTATCATGTATTGGAGATAACCTAGAAACATCATTTTGCTCGGCTACGCGTATCTTCATAGCAAGATAGCGCTCTAACGCTTTCTTTTGGTTGCAAGGGGAACAACTTAGAAAATACACCCGCCGCGGTGATCTAGTGGCTATATGCTGCTCGACTGGTGACCCGAAGGTTCATGAGATCGAATCCCGACCGCGGCTGCCGCATTTCGGTGGAGGCGAAGTGCTAGAAGCCCAAGGACAAATTTAGGTCCGCGTTAAAGAACCCCAGGTGGTCAAAAGTATCCGGAACCCTCCACTATTGCATCCGTCATAATCATATCGTTGTTTTGAGATGCAAAACCCCCAAAATTAAATATTTATGAACTTAGAAAAATAGGCACACCAGAAAAGTAATTGCGAAGCCTTTTTATTTTTTTTTTATTCAGGAGTAAATTGTACGGCTCATGTTTGGTTTCCGCCGTCCAGTTGCCTTATTCGCGCTATGCAGCCTTGCAAAAATTAAAGAAATAGAGGTCGAATTCACAAAACATATTTTTCGTATGTGTGCTTTCCCACTGGACAGCCGGCTTCGCTAATGATATATCCCATATTTTACGTTACTGGCTGAAAAATTCTCTTGCGGGAATTTTTAGCGCAAGACGTTTTTGTGAGTACGTGCCTAGATCTATAAGCTGCTAGTACAACGGTGTTCCTTATTAATTAGCGGATTATAATAGAGGCTGGAGTGTTATAAAGTGGAGCAGAAAAAAATATTTGGCAAAAGCACACTAAGTTGCTACTAAAGAAATAAAAAAAGTCGTTAGCACAAGTCTGCTGGCTTGGTAGTTTGAGTGCAGGAGGTATTCATAAATTGCAACTTGGGGACCATTTTTTTTTTTTTTAATTTCGAGAGTTTGCCCAACTGCATTCATAGTTAAATATACAGATAGAGGCCGGTTTCCGCTATATACATCAAGAGTGCTCTATGGTGGGGCCCATAGAGCCACAAATCATAATCCGGTGGTCTCGTCGGATGAAGGCCCACTGTTCTCAGGTAGCGCCGCCGTATCTGGTTCAGGCCAGGGCATGTCCACAACAGGTGCTTGATTGCAGCCGCTGACGCTTCAGTGGTACAGAATGGGCAAGTATCCCCAAATGGTCCTGCATGGATCAAATTTACGAATATGCATAATACATTTCCCCGTGGGACCTCCCTGAGAGCGGGGCACTTCATCAGGGCAGCCCAATGAAATATTGGCTTCCCTTCCTAACTTAAGTGCCCTGTCCCACTGGAAAAACAAATAAATCTTAGACATACTTCTGGTGAAGGTGGTAAATAAATGGATTAGCGATAAATAACCTCCTTCAGTGAATGTTGCCGCATACTAGAGGAAACTATGATAATTTAATTTAAAAAGAGTAAATTTAGTAATCAGACAAATTTACAAAACGAAGTACTTGGTGATACGTTTCTCGAATCCCCTTCCTAACATCTTTAAAAATTTTTTCTAATAATTTTCATTAGTATAATGCAAGCTCAATTTTCGCTATTTTTACTAAATCTTAAGCAGAATTGTTGTTAGGTGTATACTCTAGGGCACGCTCAGATTATTTTACGTCCTTTGACCCAGACAGTTAAAAAAATCACAGCATATCCACGTGGTGAATGATGATGAGCGGGGCGAAGCTCCGGAGGATATCATCGGTAACCGTGAATCTTCTGTGTAACGCCCCATCAATCGTCATATAAAGAGTGAGAAACACTGTGTGTATATACAAACATCCAGGGCTGGGCAAAGATACTTTGAAATTGTATCGCGATACGATACAAGATACTCAGGCAAGAAGTATTGGAGATACAGATACAAGATACTGCCGCAATAATTGTATCCGATACGATACTTAGCAATTGTATCTTAAGATACTTCGATACATTCTCTAATTTGTTATTATAGATCCATATAATGTAGCAGCGAACGCCTATGCACGAAAATGTCCTTGAAAATTTCCTAACTGTGACCTATTTTGTTTCACTTTCATGAAATGTCTGTTAGTATCTGAAAGTTTTGCCCTTCTTGCTCAAAGTACATTAGTTTCCTTCCAAAACAATTTCTTGCGGTTTGCTTTAGCTTCTTCACAGGACAACTCTTCCCACAGTTCGCTGACAGCGATTCTTGCTTGTCATTTTTGCAATTAATGGTAGTCGCTCCTCAGCTTGCCGACCAGCTAGCGGGTTGCCATCATCACAATAACGCTGGTAGCGACTTTTTTTTTTTTTGGGGGGGGGGCGCATGGTGTATACTAGGGGTTTGAGACCTTTCGCTAGCGGCCCCGCCCTCACACATGACCATCTTCGTCCCATTTGTTTTTATTTTCTAGATACATACGTTCGTGAGCTACACAGACATGAATGGTCTCAAGCTTTCCTTTCGTGAGGAACATGTGGTAACGATGTGCTGAAACATAACCGTGGAACAAAAACTCTATATTTCAGAATCCGTGTCCAGAATTCACTCGTTGTGCACATCGGTATCGATGTTTCTCTAATCTTGACTCCAAATTCCCTTCAGAAATGACCTATATATGAGATATGGGAAAGGCTTCCTTTCGAATGGCAACGTCATTTTGTTCAAACTATCTCCCACTATCTTCACTGTCCCGGCGCTTCGAACTAAATTTCGCGACTGCGGCCCGCTGGCTATAAGCTGAGTTTGAGACACCTGGTGTATACGTAGACATAAGCGTGCGCAGGGTTCCCCTTCAGGGGGGGCGAAGGTTCGTCGCAGCGCCCCCCTCCCTATTATGTCAATGTATGCGGCTGCCTTTGCGCCCCTCTTCTCGCCCCCCCTACAATGTATAGGGCTGACTTTGCCCCCCCCCCTTCTCGCCCCCATTGCCCCCCCCCTGCGCACGCCTATGTACGTAGATGACGTAAAAGAGCAATAAATTTTCATATTCTACTTATCTGCTGGCATAAAGGATTCTTTGTTGATATCCTCACTAACGTGTAATCTTTTAGCAATTTTTCTTCAAGGAGAAAACATGTGCAACACAGAGACGTCTCAAGTGTATTGTATAGTTGCACAAAGCGTCGGAGGACACCGCCGTTATTCGCGCTATTGCCGCTTATAGCTCCCATTAGGTGGTGATTAGTAATACGAAAAATATTTAAGAAGGCCTAAAACAGGAAAACTAATATAAGTAAAATAGAGAGGTGGTTCTGTATCAAACCACATTGAATGAGTAGAGAAACACAATACACACGGCGCCCTTAATAGCAATGACCATGAAGTATCGTCAACTTACCTATTAAGACAATAGAAAATTCAGTGCGTATGGAAAATTGCCTGAAACGGCTCGTTGGGACGCTCACGAGTAAAAGGAGCATTCAGTAAAACAACGTTTCTCGATTCCCCTTCCTAACATCTTTAAGATGGCTCCTAATGATTTCCATTATTATAATGCAAACTCAGTTTCGCTATTTTCCTAAGCGATAAGCAGAATGCTTTGTACTGTAACTCAAGGGACGCTACATAATTATATATTTGTTTTCAAATCGCCTTGTCAACGTGTAAATGGGTAAACAGTAGTAGAAATATAATATATGGGGTTTTATGTCCCAAAACCACGATACGATTATGAAAGACGCCGTAGTGGAGGGCTCCGGAAATTTCGACCATCTGGTGTTCTTTAACGTGCACCTAAATCTAAGTACACGGGCCTCTACCATTTCGCCTCCATCGAAATGCGACCACAGCGGCCGGGATCGAACCCGCGACCTTCGGGTCAGCAGCCGAGCACCGTAACCGCTATACCACCGTGGCGGATTGTAGTAGAAATATAAAGCAGACAGTTAGACGAATAAACCAGAGATCTTATTTTGGGAATGCGTTACAGTGACCAGACCAGAAAAACAGTACAGAGACCTAGGTAATGTATGGGATGCAAAATGACGGCAAAAAAGCACTTGTGCTAATACAAATTATGATTTCATAAATTCTTTGAATAAATGTAGCAGGAAGTGAAAAATACGGTACGTCAAGATATTTTCTGTTAGGTAAACGCTTGCTCTATTAGATCTAGCATCAGTACTAGTGGTGCTCTAGTTGTTTGCATATCTTATTGCATGCAAGTCAAGCTTTACATCCACGAGATCCTTCAAATTGCTGATATGTAAAATCCACGAGACACAAAGCAGCCCCATTCTTGCGCGCATCACATTTCGTTACGGAGCAAGACGCAAGAGAATGTTCAATAACGACACTGTAGCAACATCAGAATTTGCGCGATAGACGCTGCACGCAGTGGAGTACGCGGCGCAGGACAGTGGCTAAGAGCAAGTGTCGCGGCACTGGCGCAACTAAAAGAAAAGAATCGAGCAAACAAAAGGTACGTGGGCTGGGCGTAGACGTCCGCTTGCTTGTCTTCCTCATCTTCTGCCCTCACTGGAGGACTCTGGCGGAAAATAAAATTGCGTCACAGCCCGTAGACTTGTTCAGATGGCTCAGTGGCACCAGTACCAGCTTGAGAGCGGAGCTTGGCCAGTGATTATTGTTTCGCATGGTTGTGTTGCGATAGAAGTATCTTGTATCTTAAGATGCACGATACATTATCGAATGTATCGGAAATACAGATACAGATACTCATCTTTCGAGACGTATCGCGATACAGATACAAGATACCCATAGAGTATCTAAGATAGTATCTAAGATACATGTATCTTCGATACTGCCCAGCACTGCAAACATCAAACTTTTATTTTTCTTAATTAGATGATGCTTGGCTTGCGTTGTCCCTTCATTATCACGTCTTTATGGTCCGTGAAATGAAGGGAAAAGCGGTTCCTGTACGGGTTGCAATTGGAAATTTGAAAATGCCAGGTCTATACGAGTCCCTCGGATGGTCGTTGGTTTTCATATGATCAAAGGACGTGCACGTGAGAGCATATTTGGCTGCCATATGTTGTATTAACACTCATTGTTCTTTTCGGTAATATCGACATTCAGGTCACCAACTAACACAATGGTCTATTCTTGTACTTGTCATAATTACACGATGCCGTGCCAATGAACGTCTTGATATTCCCACTCGACAAATTGGGTGCAAGGTACATGGTCATGATGTTGCATCCATCAAAATCGATGGCAGCATATTCACCGTTGTGACTCTGTGCCGTTGGTAGTAGTTTCAGATCTTGTGCCTTTTCTGTTTGTTTGACGTATACGCCACACCACCTGCAGGACGCTCTGCATCATCGATGCACACGACTGGAACGTATCGTTTGATATACGGTCTTTTGGCGTTCCACGTCCCGGTAAGATAGAGAGCGTCCACCGCAGTAAATATGGGGTCCCGTTCCACATCGTCTACAAGCTTGACATAAAACCAGCTAGGCTTACATGGTAGCCGGGAAACTACAGAAGGCAACAACAAGTAAAGAAAACATAAGAGAACGGCAATCTTTCGCCAAGACGTTCGACCACTGCAAAGTTAACGGCTATCTCGTGGGTGGGTCTCTGTAGCCTTGTCTTCCAGCGAAAGAAAAAGCGCGCCAAGAGGGAGCCTCATGGCGCGTTACTTCTGAAATGTTGTCTTCGGGCGTCGTTGAAAACACGAGACGTAGTGAAGAAGAAAGAACGCCACACAGGCGAACACGTAAACGAGAGTCTCGCTCGTCAACGTCGTCTTCTTCTTCTACTGCATACCAGAACGCGCGCTTCTCACGAACTAGAGGTGGCTACTACAAACAAACGAACAAACGGAGGATGGACAGACCCACGGCACAAGGAGCTTCGCCCCTAAAAATAAGAATAAAGCAGATAACGTATTTTAGCAGCAGGTTACAAAAGACATATTACAGTAAACAAACGCGCAAGAACTATACAGGGGCCTAGGTAATGTATGGGATGCAAACGGAGGACAGCAAAGACAGCACTTGTGTTAACAATTAAATTATCAATAAATGCACTTCTGGCGAAAAAAAACAACACTATGGCGGAAAGACAAAAAGAATGTCACTGTCCTTAGTTTTATTGGGGTGGCTTAGTGACAGCAGTATCAGCTTGAGAAGCGAAGTTCAGCTGATGTTTATTGATGTTCACGGTGGTGTTTCTATGGCAGTATCTTGTATCTTAATACAGATGCAGATACTCATTTTGCGAGACGTATCTCGACACAGGTACAATTATAAGATACCCGAAGAGTATCGTGTGTCTTCGATACTGCCCAGCACTGCTGCCGACTGCACGGGCCTGGCTCCCTTCCACTGGTTGCTCCCGTAGCCAGCACCAGTCTATTGTTCTTGGACCCGGGCGCATTCCAGACCAGGCCTACTGTTGGCTGTCCGGGACTTCATTCAACGCCTGTCCTGCCGCCTGCTCTTGTCAGTCCATGCCCGACTCCTGTCTACCGTCAACATGAGGTGCGACCGGCCCAGTGTCTCATCGACCAATAGACCGACATCGACCGCCACGCAGTGAACCGTTACAAACATTACGTAGCACCAGGGTGTCGGAACGGAACGAAAACCGAAAACGAAAAACGAAAAAAAACGATATTTTTGACCGGAACGAAAACATAACCGAAACTTTATCTATTATTTCGTTCCGGAGTGAAACCGAAATTTTTTCAATCGTTTTTCGGTTCACGAGAAAACTTTGCGATCCGGAACAACTCAGCTCATGCAACGTGAGCAGTTATACATATCTCAGGCTACAGTATTAGCGCGTACCTCAGGCAGAAATTCCAAAGGAAGGATATGTGTGAAATTGTGAGAAAAAAACGAAAACAGTGGCAACCAGAGGATTTTATATTAACGCAAGTTTGACTTTCGCGCGCCTGTCCACGCAGGCCAAAGTGGAGAGGGCATTGTCGGCGCTGAAGTTTGTTACAGCGAAAGCTGTTATGAGATCACAACAGCTGACTTTGGCACCATAGTTTGTCCGCCGCCGCTGGTGTTCGTGACCGCTATCACGTGATATAAGAAAAAATAAATGAGAAACAAATTTCTAGGATCGGGTGGGACTTTAACCCGCGCCCTCTGTGTGGCAGTCGGGTCTTCCACCAGAGTGCCACGCTGGTGCTTGTAACTCCTTCACAAAAACACTCTTTACAGGCGTCATATCGGGCAAGGAATCGCGTTAACATATTAATATAGCGTGGCAGAAGAGGAAAATAACATCCAGTCATCAGACATGCTAATAGCGCAAAGAGTGTGTGCTTTAATGCAGGGCTTAAGTAAGGGGGGGGGGGGGGGGCTTCCATTTCTTGAGGGGCTGTATGTATGTGTGTATGCATGTATATAGGTCGCCGCCCTCTAAGCGCCCCCCCCCCCTCCAATGAAGGGAGACTTTAAGCCCTGCTGTAATGCTTCCCACAAGTGTTGCGGAGTTGCTCCACCAAAATTGGAATGACTCCGGAATCATTCCACATTTTCCTGAGCCCGGAAAGGAATGGGGACAACGCTTGGAGGAATGGAATAAGAATGGAATTAAGCGCCTTTTGCACGGAATGGAATAGGGATAGAATTACGTCGTTTTCCGAAAATAGACACGTTTTCGTCTACGTCCTGTTTTTCAAACTTCAAACATTAGTAAGTCAGAGCCTGGAAATTAACAATAAAGCAGTATTTTTAAAATTGCTTGGCTAAATACAAGCACGGCACATTTTTAAGCAACGCGCCTGCTATAAACCGAGGCATAAGTTAGTTACAAACAAATGCACTATCCCAGCAGATACAGAAGGGAGAAAACAAATTATTTCTGCGCGTTGGTTCCCAATGATACCCCCACACGAAAGTGGCGTATACTCTATGCACAGCCTGATCTTTATCTCACGAGCAGTTTAGTACCTGACACACGTAAATAACTTTTGCGACAAGGAAGACATTGCATACCTGCGCACAGGTGAACACAGAAAGTTCTCCTCACCCCATCCATGCTTGCGAGGCGCGCTCGACAAGAGTGAGTGCTGACGAGCAGTGCGGCCCAGCGTTCCGTATTTGATGCAAAAGCACAAGATGCCCGAGTGGTGCACTGTTTCAATTAATACCAGCAGATCTAGAGGGTTTTCTTCCCCATTAATCAAATCTTAGTTTTCTCCATATTCCCGATCGCTCCAGACGCGTGGCAAAACTGCTTAGCCTTCTTGAATACTACTTTTGTAAGAAAAAAAAAAACGCTATGTCGTCATTTTAGCATGAGCACATTTAAGCTTAAACAATATTAAAGCACCACCATTCGTTCAAACACGCTAACCATCCAAATACTATAGGTAGCGCGAGAAATGCCCCTATGGGAATTAGTAGGGTAGTTGTACTGCACGAGATAGCTCACCAAGCTACTATCCCTCGACCTTGGTAACGTGTTTTGCGTATTTTGCAGTTCTTAATGCATCTGATGACATCAGCTTTATGGGGCGTTCATTCTTAACTCGATAAAACTATCAAGATGACTTTCCTACGTTGAAGACCTGCAGGAATGGAATTGAGCTGCCCGGCCATTCCCAGTGTCCGAATGGGCTAAGTTTTTTCATTCCGAGGAATTGAAAGGAATAGAATTGCGGCAAGTTCTGATTCCCCGGAATGGAATTGGAGTGGAAGGGAGGCGCCCATTCCGCAACACTGCTTCCCACCCACTGCAAAGTGCCCAGCCATAATACTTCATCATGTTCAGCCACAGCACAAAGTGCACATAATGCCTTACAGATGTGTAGCGGGTACCACGATTCTCCGAAGAATGGCGAAAAATGGCATAGTGGAAACTCCGCTACTTCAGAAAAATTATGATGATTTACGGCGTAGTGGGTACCTTGCATGTGTACTTGTCTTAGTTGCCCCAAGAGACTCTACAATGGGCTCTACAAAGCCCGCTCTTCCAGCTTTCGCTGTGACTGTGCTGCGTATTGCGCACAGGCCTGGCTATCTTTCTATCAGAACAGCGGTCTCACACATCAGAGAGTACACTCGATGACGTGCTGCTTCTGAGATCGTGCTCACTCCCTTGACACAAAGCGTTGAACCCACTAAAAAAAATTCGTGCTTGTCTTTTGAGAAAATAAATACTATGACTTTGAAAGTAGAACTGGTTTGTGCTAGTTTGTATGAATTCGTGGTACAGTTACTTCCACTCCTCTGAAGAACGTGTTTTACCCTTGTCCCCCTTTCTTAAGAGGAGGGCAAGTAACTACATCTACATCACAAATCCAATGTTTTTTATGATTAGTTTTACTTGGAAATTTTTCATACAAAAGAAACCGTTACGAACCGTTACGGAACGTTTTTTTTTTTTTCGGTCCGGAACAGAAACGGAACTTTTTGAGGTGGAACGAAACTAAAACCGAAACGAAAAACATTTCGTTCCGACACCGTGCGTAGCACACTACCTTATTTGGTTGAACTTCAGTGGTTCAAGAACGTGCGTAGCGTTTGTTGTCATTGCACGTTTTCACTGAGCACATGTAATGGTATAACTTCCACGTCATTCTTTTTTGCGTAAAAATATTGTCACTCCAGTTGCAAATGGCTTCGTTCCTCTCGGCAACGAATATTTTAAGTTGCAGTGATCTCACGAACCTTCTCACACAAGCTGCTAACTTCTTTTTCTTATGATGGTATCTGTTCGAGTTAATGTAAAAAGTGCTGCAAACAAAACAGAACGTCTCTCAAGCAAACTTTTGTAGCAGTAAAGTGATTACCTACATGCAATTCTTGTTCTTAACCAATTATGGATGAGCGCTTGGCGATGTCACTTCCGTCAGAGATGCAATTCTGGCGAGCACCATTACCCACTGATGTGGCTAGCGGTGAAGTTCAGATTTCTTTGCATGATACTAATTATTTAATGAATTTGAATACTAATTATTATATCGATGTTTACACCTGCATCTATGACCAGTCGCATGACGAATGTTCACACCTTTGTGCAACCCATACCCTCCGCAACATAGAGTTAATATACTGACTATTAACTCTATGCTCCGCAACACTGAAATCATACGTGCGCACATCAACATGCCCTGTAAAATAAGCCGATGACTTGTTCCTGCACATCTGACCGAATGCTTCAGTGTTTTGCGACTGCATTCATGTGACTTAGAACTTGAGCAGTGAACAAGTGAACCATGGCAGTCACTTTTGAACCAAAGCGACCATTTTTGACTAACTTGGTCGCATGAGTGGTACTAGTCGCAGGTGTGAATGAGCCCTCGGTCAACACTGCTGGCAAATAAAGGGCGGGGGGCTTAAAAGATGTTACAAGGGTCGCTTTACATTTTATATCCAAAGTGGAATGAAATTTGAGCATGATGAGCTGAAGCTTAAGAAGACATCCTTGCTTCCTTGCTTGGATAATGTTTCACCATTTGTGCCATACCACCATGCGGATCATAGACCTCAATTTCAATGCCTTATATGGCAGGGGTGCGTACAATACCCAAAGTGCTGGTGGGGGCACTATAGGACCCCCAATCAAGAGTGAACATTGAAATGCACTTGGTTGCTTTGAGTGTTGTCAAGGTGTTGGGTCTTGGAATAGCAACAGAAGTTGGTGGTGCTGATGTCAAGGGCAGAATGGCATAACGTACGTCAACATAAGTGAGCTTCATGCGCTATCGTCGGCCTAACTACACCCACTGCCGGGCAACGCCCTCTTCCACGTTGCTCCATTTAACCTGGTCCTGTGCTTGCTGCATCGACATTATCCCTGCGAATTACTTAATCTCATCTGCGCACCTAACTTTCTGCCTCCCCCTGGCATGATTGCCTTCTCTTGGAATCCAGTCTGTTAATGTTCATCACCAGCGGTTATCTTGGTTTCTCACTACATGTCCACGGCCATTCTTTTTAGGGGCGAAGCTCCTTAAAGCGGCACCCGTTCGTCCCTCGTACGTAACCAGTCGTAACGCTAGTACCAGATCTTGACCTCCAAGGTGGTGCCGGTGGGAGATTTCTCCTGTGCGTTGTTGAACAATAAAATTCGCAGCGTGCGCGTTAACTAAAAGCCGAATTCTTCTGTCTCTCATTCCCCATTAGTAGCCATTGGCATGTTCCAGTAGGAAACGTTAGTAGAAGTAGAAGTGTAAGTGTTAGCTAAAAGCCGACTTCTTCTGGCAGCCATTGTTTACCTCCAAGGTAGTGTCTGGTGAGATTTCTCCTGTGCGTGATTAAACATAAAAATTTTGTTCCTTGATTGATGAAATAAACCAACGAAAGACGCCAGATGTTTTCTAAAGCAATGGTTTTTAAACAATGAAAATTCACAGCGTACATGTAAAATTAAAGTGAGCAAGTCGTCATAACTCTCATCGAACCTTTAGTATAAACGCGCCCGATCTCACGTCGGTGATGATGTACTGGGCAGAATTCACGGAAGATTCACGGTTTACCGATGAACCTCCGCAGCTTCGCCCACTCATCATCATTCACTCCGTGGATACGCTGTGATTTTTTTCTTGGTTTCGGCCAACATATCCTTTAACATGCATTTGTTTTCTGACGCACTGTGCTTTCTTTTTGTCCTTAAACGTTAAACCTATGGCTCATTGTGTCGTCCTCAACGTAAGTTGCACCCTTTTCATAAGCCTCCAGGTTTCAGCCCCTAAAAATGAAGTAAGAGTTCATACTGTTCCCTCAACCTGGCTTCGTGCAGGATGTGAAAGTGCTTGGCAAGGTGCGATGTAGTAACCGTAAAATGGTAAGATGACTAATTAACCAAGACTTGAGGGGTGAACAGAAGAAACTGGTATGGAAGAAGCCCATGAATTTTTTAGCGATAGAAAGGAGAGTAAATGACAATCTCGTTGAATAACTGATATTCAGCTCTAAGTGAGGAGGCTACCCGTAAGATAACCTGCACTGGAAATCTCAGGTATGGTCATCATATGATCATCAGACAGGACACTGGCAAGCTCTGCCAGTAGCAGAGTTGCCAGTTCCACTCGTAAGTAGATTTAGGCTGCTTTTTTGAGAGTCGCACGTACAATTTTCCAGTCGCTCGTGTTTTTCGAGCTTATCCATGTTCTTCCTCCAAATGTAGTTATTTTAATGTTCGATACGTTCACGAATAGATTTTTGGTGACTGTGTAGGCGAACACTGAAGCCATAAGTTGGGAGAGACTCTCCCAAGTGACATTATTCATGCTCTGGCAAACGTGCAATGACCACCCGCAGACTATGTTAAACAGTAAATGTGTTTTAGTTCATAGTTACGCAAATTAATATTTTGGTGTGCAAAATAATTAAAGTTTTTTTACATTCCCTTCGTCTTTGAGCTACTTTTTCATTATAGTTAAAAAATGAAATTATTATAAACTTCTGCTTCTTTTGGAATGATTATTTGCTTGTTAGTTCGGCAGCATCAGGCATTTCTGCCCAGGAGGCGAAAGACTTGATTAAAGGGCCACTAAACAGGCTCCGGCTTTTTTTTTTTTTTTTTACACCTCCCAAACAAGCTCGCTAATTCAAGCAGATATCTGCGCCAACCATATGTTATGATCATCACAGTGCTGCGCAGACGACCCATTTCGAAATACAATTTCTATGACCCTCTCCTGCGCCTGACCACAGCTCTCTTCGCCAGCGCAGTAATGTAATCTTGCCCATGGGCAACGTTACAGAGCATCGACTTCGTCAAATGGTCCTCTGCACTACGAAACGGCGCCTTGGCCCTGCGGTGCTGCAGTTCTGGCCGCGCAGTCTGCGTTTTTATTTCCCTGTGCTTCCCTCTACCGTTATGGTAGAGCTGAGACTACCGGGTCGAGCGGTACTGTCAGAACGAAAGCCTGCGAGATCAAGAGGCGTCTCGTGCTTTACCGCTAGGGAAAGGGCGCATGCGCCGTAGCATGTGTTTCCCTCACCGGTGCCTGGCACAAGCGACACGTAGAAGAAGCCTTGCTCAGTTGTCAGCTGCGCGCCGATGATGTAATGGCTAGCGTTGTGTTACGTTGCCAAAGTGGGCGTAGTCACGACAAAGGGCTACGCCTACTCCTCTTCGCTGCCGAGAAGGGTGGGAAGGCCGAGTGAGAAACCGAAACCAGCCGAAGCGGGTTATTCTATATCCTGTACCTTCCATATTACAGCACTTTTTCGCAAAATTCTTGCAGCAGCATGTTCACATCGTACAAGTGCGCATTTATCTCTCCATCAGAAATTTTGGACCACGAGGTTGTTTACTGGTGCTTTAAAAACACCAAAGCACGTAAAGCCTCCAACCGCTCAAGAGTAAGGTAGCCGACATAAGAAGGTGCAATATGGAGAGAATTGAACATGCTCAAAAGAACAGAAGCCTAAAAGCAGTGGAGAAAATTGGGCACAGGCAAAAACCAGGTGTATGCACCAAGACAAAGGCAAGGCAATTTCACTACCACTATGTACAAGGTAGTCAAAGTAGCCATGATGTTCTACAGAGACCTGCCAGAACAACCAGGACAACAGTGGTAGTAAAAATAGTAGTAGTAGTCCAGAGGAATCTCAGCAGTAATGACAGATGAAGGAAGGAAAACTTTTTGTTGTACCTGTTCATGTTAAAATCGCTTCATGCGCAAAAAACATGCCAGGAGCAGACACGAAAGCAAGAGAATTTATGGAAGTTTTTCACATAAGAAAGCAAGACAGTTTGTGTTAGTGATACGTCACTAGTGTCATAAAAGGTCGAGAAAAAGTTTATTGAGTGCGTGTTATTGTATTACCCCTGACGTTCAAGTGGATGTTTGTTGCGTAGGCGCGAATTGATGGTACTTATGTGTGTGGTTTCTGGGAATTAAAGCAGCTGTGAGTGGTACCCTGCCCAGTAATCTTCTCTCGTGGTGTGCATCTTTTTTTGTGTCTAAAGCAGCTATAACATGAAGGAAAGAAAGAAAGCCTTAGAGGGAGTGCAGTGGGGCAAAGCAACCGGTTATGATCAGGGGTGTTATTGCAGCGTGATGCTATTATTTTCTTGTGCCCTTTGCCGCCATCAGCCGTCTGCCATTGGTCAAAAAGTGCAGCCCAGGAATTTTTCAGCAGTGCCAGATGGCTAATGGCAAGGAAAGGCATAAAAAAGGTAATAGCATTGTTCTGCGATAACCCGCCAGGTAACAATAGATCTGTTTAAAGACGGGGGTACACTGTTTTCGAAAAACTGGCCAGTTTGTATACGCAATGCCTCTTCACTGTGAGCGAACTGAAATCTTGCTAGAATGTGAACACTGCCCTAATTACTATACAGTGTTATGTACTTATAAACTTTGTTTATCAATGTCTTGTATTAATGTATTTTTTTGTTTCTCGTATAATTAACTTATGTACATATTTGTAATTTATATTCAATAATCATGTGCAGGGGGTCATGGTATGGTCTCATGACTGAGGGAGAACTTCTTGTGTATATCCCTTTTTTTTTTGTAACCATGCTTTGCAAAATAAATGTTTGAATGAGTGAATAAATGAATGAAAAGGGGCATCAAGAAATTGAAAAATTACAAGCCGATCAGCTTACTCTTAATTGCCAACAAGGCATTTACAAAATAATAGCTAATAGAATTAGCACCACCTTAGAATCACGGCCGTACCCAGGAATTTCTTTCGGGGGGTGTTTGTGTGTTGAACGGCGAACTTTTACTTTGGCAACTGGTGGTCACTTTGAAGGCGTGCAAGTATAATAGTATCACCCGAAAAGTTAAAGCATGAAAAAATTTTGAGGGGTGTCAAAACCCCCTCAGCCCCCCCTTAGTTACGACCATGCTTAGAATCCAATCAACTAAATGAGAAAGCAGGACTTCATACATACTACTCAACAATAGACCATATTAGCACTGTCAAAGACGTTATGAATAAATGCATGGAATATAACCAACCCCTATATATAACCTTCACAAATTATGAGAAAGCATTTGAGTTTGAAACCTGACCAGTCATGCAGGCATCGCAGAATTGGTGTGTACACAAACTGCATACAAAAATACTGGCTAAACTATACCTTGCTGAGGCATAGGAGTACACGTGTAAAGTTTATTAGATTGTTATAAAGCGGACAGCCAACAGTGCAACGTCAACTGCTGTTAGACAACCGTTGATGTAAAACATTTATTCACAATCTATATGGTGTGGCTGCAGCATGGGCGTCATTGTAGCACATTTTTCTGCGACAGTGAAATCACCAACTATAAATGGTATATCTTTCTCTTGTCCAACCCACACGAGGCGTCTTATAAAACTTCCAGTGTCTATTTGGCTGGACCTTTCGCTAGCGGCATACCCACGCATCACCGTCTTCGTCCCATACTTTCTTTTTCTTAATAAGCATGTTGATGAGCTACAGAGACACGCCTAGTCTTAAGCATTTTTTTCATGAGGTACCCCGTATGAGGTTGCAGCGCGCTGAAACATAACCATGGAACAAAAAATGTATATTTCAGAATCAGGGTCCAGATTTCAGTCATTATGGAGATCTCTCGAATCAAGCCGTCAAATCCCTTGAGAAATGACCCAAACATGACAATATCTTCAAGCTAATATTGAAACTAACTACATGGCACATACAAGAATGAAGCATCAACGGTGATCGCACGTACGCAGCATATCGTTTAACTGCATACACAATAAACTGTCAGCGCGTGGATGTTATCAAAGCTTTTGAAAAATAATTTGTTTAAACTTGAGGCAAACTGACATCTAGGGCGACTTGTGCGTGCCATTGGGAAGAGCCTTTTTTTTTTCCTTATAATTATTAATAATCAAGTGGTGCCGTACTTACAGTTATAGTTATCAGTCTCGTCAGTGAGCAATTGCCAGCTGCTTCTTTTTCTTAATTCAAAACATTCATTGGTTGGGACTAAAACAAACAAGAGCCTTCTCTTTTAAAATGATTCCTATTGCTCCCTTTCCGTTACAGTATCTATAGGGGGCCTGCACTCAGCCTGCACTGAGCTCGGCCTGTCAGCTGGCACTAGCAAATGCCTACATCTGGCCATTGTAGCCGTAGTAGTTCAGCGATCAGGCAGGCATACAAGTCTGATGTCATGAGAAAAAATATCGAAACAACACGCGCGGCCAACAACCTTGGCTGTAGTTCTACAATGAGGACTGCGTGGATGACCACGGCTATGGCGGCTGCCGCGCTAGTGCTCCTAGCACGACATCATGTATACACCAAAGCTTAAGACGACACACTACGCGACTGCTGTTAGAAGGAGAAGCAGTCTACGAGGCAAAACAAATATCACATAGCAACGCTTGTTGGACCAGTTCTCCAAACAACGGCAGCAGAAAAGGACATGCATGGAGTAGGAATCGCAGAAACTGACAAGTTATTGCCGCAACGAGCTTGCAGCTACAAAGCGGGGTAAAAACAAGGTGTACAGACTGCAATAGAAATTTTTAATGCGTAAAAGTGCATGGAGTTTTTCAGCAATTTTGGTGCCAAAATTGTGTCTATAATGCAAAAAGGGTGGCACTTTTCCTACAAGAATACATATGGCTCCGTAGAAAACAAATGGATTTGGGACGGGTCAACTTGAATTGAAATTAGCTTGAGTGCATCAACCTAATTTTGGGGGGCGATATGGAGGTGAGAAACGTATGGGCCACCTTGCGGGAGAAAAACATCATTAGCTGGGCAGTGTTCACAGGCGAGTCTCAGTGAGTGCTTTCTGCTACTTACCGGACATCGCAGACCCACGTCAAAGCAGAAACCTTCCTCGCAGAAGTGCTGGATTCACGTGTGTACTGTGGCCAATAGCCGTTTAGGATTTCTAAGTTTTGCAATTGCAGATTCATGCACCTTCTTACCCTGCGGACACATGCAAAAGCTGGCAGCAGGCTCCATAGCGTACGTCCTGCATTGAACACTGCCCTACCATACAAACTCCTTCAGACAGCGCTACATAATGTAGTGCTTTCTTTCAAGTGTTGTCAAGCGCACAGCCTAAGCGGGAAAACCTCCCCACTCACTCAGAATTACAGCGCAGGTGGCATTCGAAGTTGTTTTCAACTCGCTTTGGTACTCCCGAAGCAGACTAAGCGCCACTGTGACCATGTGAGCCCTGCCTAGATCGTTGCACCAAAGGTGGCGTCTGCTCTTCCAGTGGTATGCCTACGTCCATGAGAGCACCCGGATAAGAGCGCTAGAAGATAGATGGAGTAACTGGATCCGACAGATAGACAGGCCAACCGACAGGCAGATCCTCTGGTTCACTATAAATGCTTCATATTTAAAATTTTAGTCAAACTCTCAGTTGTGCTCCACATGTGATTTTTCAAAGACCTAGCACATGTCCTGTGGTGAATGGCAGTGCTGCAGCTAGAGTGACAGATTCTGAGGGAAGCACAA